>NW_026067890.1:3442994-3607502 GCF_014885135.2 Alexandromys fortis
TATATATATCCACCTGGAAATTGGAATCAGATAAAAATTTGAGAGCAGGTGTACAGGGGTAGAAAGAAGGGGAGAACAAAGGGTTGAGGAGAACTTGAATGAATGGGATAGTTGAGATAGAAGAAGGACAGATATGAGAGCAAGGAAAGAGATATCTTGATTTAGGAAGCCATTATGGGATTAGCAAGGATCCCGGCTCCAGAAAAATGCCTAAGAACCCACAGGGATGACTCCAGCTAAGACCCTAAGCAATAGAGGAAAAATTGTCTGATTTGGCCTTACCCTGTAGTCAGACTGGTGATTATCTTAAATATTACCATAGAACCTTCTTCATCCAACAACAGATGGGAACAGAAGCAAAGACCCACATCGTAGCACTGGACTGAGCTCCCAAGATCTAGTTGAAAAGTGTAAGGAGTGAGAGTATGAGCAAGGAATTCAAGACCACGAGGAGTTCATCCATTGAGACAGTTTGCTTGTGCTAATGGTACCTCACCAACTCCAACTGAGAGTGAATGAGCATGGGAACAACCAAGCCCCTTTGAAGAGGGTTGACAGTTGGGGCAGACTGTGGGGCCACTGATGTGACACTGCGATTTGTTTCTACTGCATGTACCGGCTTCTTAGGATCCTATTCCCTATGGATGTAAACCTTGCTCAACCTAGATGTAGTAGGGAGGGCCTGGGGCTTTACACAGGGCAGGGTGCATGGCCTTCTCTTAGGATTGGAGAAGATGGGGTGGGAGGGTCTGTGGGAGGGAGAGGGGGGAGTGGTAGGAGATGAGGGAGTGGGAATTTGGAAAAAAAAAGTTTAAATAAAAAATTGCATCAATATACAAAGTTCCATAGCAATTTCAAAGTATTCATCTCTGTATCTTATGATTCCCTTACTTTTTTGTTTTAGAAATTGACTGTGCTTGTTAATCACTTATAATCCACCCCCTTTAAATGAAAATAAACATTTATAAGCAATCATTTTAGGAATTGGGCATAGTTTTCTCCAAAGTGCTTCCTGTTATATGTTGGGCAAATATTTTTAGATTTCACAGAGACCTTTTGGGGGGTCTTGTTGCATCAAACCAATTAGCCTTGAGGGACTCCATAGGTTTTTCGTCTTCTGTGGAAACAAAAGCATATCTTTTTTTTTTCAAAGTAACATATCTTCAGAGCCAAATTTGTTTTAGAAGCAAAAATACCTTTGTATTGGTTTAACTTAGGAGTTTTCAGAATCAAATGTCTCTCTATAGTCAAATAATTCAAAAAAAGCACAATGATATACATAATCCAGACTTTCTATATATGTTCCATTTTTATGTAGCTTATTTTTATTTACTCCTTTAATCTGTGATTGTCTGGACTCTTTTATATTACTTTTATTGTATTATTAAAGACTTTGCTTAATTTTTTTAATGTATTTCTTTTTATAATTGTCTATACTCTTTTTCTTCTCTCTCCCAAGCCTACATATATTTATATCTAACACCATGATACACTTAAAGAACTTTTTCTTCTAAATCTGTTTTTAATTGAGTATCTGTAATCATTTTCTGACCAGGAGGTTTTTTTATTTTTATTTTCAAATGCTAAGTCTGCATGGCTAGGACCAACTCTGCAGCCCTGCCTGTTTGTTCTGTCTAGTCCGACATGGTGGAGACACTTTCACTACCTCTGTGAGCCATGCACACTGTCCCAGCTCCAGGGTCGCAGTAGGTCTACGTTGCCTTTAAACAACTTGTAACATGTTTCTCACAGACCTCATTTAAGTGCAGGATCTCCTGAAAGGGCCAGAGTTCATTCTGCCTGCATGAATCAGGAAGCTGGATCTTAAATCAGCGACAGTAGGACAGTGGTCTTATACCTTGTAAAGATTTGTTACTTGTAGAGGTTTAATAAAATGCTGAATGGTCACTAGCCAGGCAGGAAGTATAGATGGTTGACCAGAATAGAAGACTCCTAAGAAGAGGAAAGGCTCAGTCTGTAGTCATCACCCAGATGCAGTGGAAGCAAGATTAGAATGCCTCAGTGATAAAAGGTACCAAGCTATATGCTAACATAGGCAAGAATTATGGGTTAATTTAGGATGTAAAGTTAGTTAATAAGAAGCCTAATAGGGCAACCAGTTTATAATTAATATAGGCCTCTCTGTGTGTTACTATGAAACTGAATGACTGAGGGGCCAGGTTGGACAGAAACCTCTGTCAGCAGGAAGCTGTGCAATATTTTGCTGCTAAAACTGAGGTAGGAAGACTTCTCTTAAAGGAGCTGTGCCTCTGCATGCTGCCTGCAAACAGAGTCTTTCTGAAAAAAAAAAATGCTGCTTCCAAGAAGCTGTGCTTAACTCTCTTCTTTTGTGTCTAGAATTCCTTCCAAACCTCTCTCGGTTTTTATGTAAATGTAGTTGCCCCACCTTGGTGTGCCATCTGTAGGCAGAGACTGTTCATTCATTTCCCTGCCACCCAAACCCAAATAATTACGCAGAAACTGTCTTAATTACAGCACTGTTTGGATTATTAGCTCAGACTTCTTATTAACTAACTCTTACATCTTACATTAACCCATTTCTATTATTCTATATTTTACCATGAGACTCATGGTTTGTTACCTCTTGCTTCTTGGTCAGCTACATGGTGTCTACCTCCTTTGGTGGCTACATGGCATTTCCTTTTACTCTGCCTACTATCTATCTATCTAGCTCTGTTCTGATTTCCCATCTGGCTTTACTCTGCTAACAGCTTTATTCATCAGCCAATAAAAGCAACACAGATGCAGAAGGATATGTATGTCACATCAGTTCTCTGTTTAGGTCTGCACCCAATTTTTTTTTTATATAATTTTGAAAATGTGGCCTTAGCTTAGGCTTGTTCTCAACTAGCTCTTTTTTTAAATTTATTTATTTTTAAAGATTTCTGCCTCCTCCCTGCCACTGCCTCCCATTTCCCTTTCCCTCCCCCAATCAAGTCCCCCACCCTCATCAGCCCAAAGAGCAGTCAGGGTTCCCTGCCCTGTGGGAAGTCCAAGGACCACCCACCTCCATCCAGGTCTAAAAAGGTGAGCATCCAAACTGCCTAGGCTCCCACAAATCCAGTACTGCACCCCATTTTTAAAGTCAGATTATTTTCTATTTTATGTCCAATTCCTGAGATCTTTGAATATTTTGGAGATCGTCCCTCTCCCCAATGTTAGTGAAGATCTTTTCTCATTCTGTAGGCTGCCGATTTTCTTGTTGACCAAGTCCTTTGCTTTACAGAAGCTTCTCAGTTTCAGAAGGTTCCATTTATAAATTGTTTCTCTCAGTGTTTGTGCTGCTGGAGTTATATTTAAGAAGTGGTCTCCTGTGCCAATGCATTCAAGTGTACTTCCCACTTCCTCTTCTATAAGGCTCAGTGTGGCTGGTTTTATGTTGAGGTCTTTGATCCATTTGGAGTTTTGTTAATGGCGACAAATATTAATCTATTTTCATTCTTCTCCATGCTGTTATCCAGTTATGCCAACACTATTTATTGAATATGCTTTCTTTTTCCATTTGATATTTTGGAGTTCATAGGTGTGTGGATGGTATGAGTTGTACAATACTGTTTTTAGGGTACAGCATGGGTCTGCCTTATTGGAGCAACTGCGATTACCTCCATGGGACTATCACAAGAGTTATTAAACATTTCATCCTCAAATGGTAGAAGAAATCCAGCCAATATTCCCTCCTTTCAACACCAGTGCATGTAATCCTGACCCAGTTGCTTGTGGCCTTGGTTGATGCTAGAGTATACACACATATAACGGCATAGGAACTTTGCTTATTTTCTAGTACTTAATTATCTTAATGCACACTCCCTTACTTTTGATTTATATATATATATATATATAATTTATGCAGATAAAACATTATAAAACTCTATCTATGCATTTTGTTAAATCAGAATTGAATTTCTATCTTTTAACCTCTGAATTGATATTCATCTTGAAGCACGTTAAGATGACTCAAAATATTCATCCAGTATCACTCTGTTCTACTTTTAAAGGTTTAATTTGATATTTGATGATGTAGAATAATTAGTTTCTGGTGATTTCATGCCAGAAAGGTGAATTCTGTTAAAAACTTGCTCTCTAATTATTACAGTGATTATTTTTAAGTAATAGAATGTTAATAAAAAGCCGTGATTGTTTTAACTACTTTTTAAAACAACTGACCTCTTAAAGCGTATTCCAATCAAAATCTCAAAAAAACTTCTCAAGTCAGGAGGGACAACTTGACATACCTAGTGGCATTTGGGTCTTAGACAAGAACATGATCAAATAAATGAAAACTCTGAGCGTGAATGTGCTACATTATTTATGTAGTCACATATGAGTATCTTTTCATTTGCAAAAATAGAACAGAATGTCTATATGTGCAAATTGTAAATTGCATTCTAAAGAAGTATATGTCAACAAAAATAGATTTAGAAAAATAACAATGAATCCATTCTCTTTTCCATTAAAAAAATGGTTCACCAGCAAAGAAGTGACTATGCCAGAAATGATGAAAGAGAGTATTGCAATGGCACACATTTCACCTATCATGTGCAAATAAAATAAAGACATGTAGCAGAAGAATTAAATTTATTATGTAAAATATATTGGATGAAACTATTTTTTTTCTAAATATAGCAAGAGTGCACAGCATGTAGCTCCAGGTGTGGGGTGTCAGCCTAGTTATGCCAAAGGGCCTGAGAATAATCTTCAGCAGCACTTACAGTAGGGTGGAGGAGACACACAAATATATGGGGAGGGGCATGATTAGACTATCAAAAAGTAAATGTGTATCAGTAATTAATAAGTAGATGCATGAATAAGCAATTATTCTCAATGGCTAGTGTTGTGAATGAAGAAATAAATGAGAATGATGTATTGGTAAAAGAGTCTTCTGAGAGAACTGGGATACATAAGACTTCCCAAAATGAAATGGTGTGGAATCTGAAGCCTCTTGAAAACACATGCACTCCTGTTTTATTAAAGCATAAAGGAATAGCCAAGATATCCTTAAAAACAAGTTTGAGAAAAATTACAAAGCAAAAGCAAGACAGAGGGTAAAAATATGGGCTGGAGAGGTTACTTAGTTGGCAAAGTGGTCACCTAGTATACATGAAACCTTGGATTCGATCCTTAATACTTCATAAAGAAGGTGTGCTGAGAACTCAGGTGGCAAAGGCATATAGGGTAGAAAGTCAGAGTCAACATTTTCCACAAAGGATATTCAAAATTAGTCTGGAGAAGGATATCCTGTTTCTAGAACAAAAGAAGAGAGAAGAAAAGAAAGAAAACCTATAAACCCAATTCTGAAGTTGAGGCAAATAATTGACTCTTCAGCCTGTCAAAAACTGAGTGTTATGAAACTTTACTTTGTAAAAACTTCTTGTATTTTCTAGCTCTAGCCTGCAGATTTCAAGATGTCATTATTTTTTTCTGCTGTGTAGTACATCATATTGAGTGAGGTAACCCAGACCCAGAAAAACAAATATCACATGTACTCACTCATGAGTGGTTTTTAAACATAAAACAAAGAAAACCAGCCTACAAATCACTATCCCAGAGAACCTAGGCAACAGCAAGGACCCTATGAGAGACATACATGGATCTAATTTATATGAAGAGTAGAAAAAGACAAGATCTCTCGAGTAAATTGGGATCATGAGGACCATGGGAGAAGGTGGAAGGGGAGTGGAGAGGCAGAGAGGGGAGCAGAGAAAAATGAAGAGTTCCATAAAGATCAATATAAAAAACCCAAAAAATCTCACTAAATTCTTCAAATCATTTAAATGTAATTAGGATCATGATCTTGTCTTAAGTATATTCATTTAATCATGAAATAAGAGGAGATCGTGGAGTCCCTCTCCTCTATAAGGAGCTATTAGTTAATAGCTTTTGGGACAGAGAGTGCCAATGGTGTACCAATGATGTTCCTATGTTCAGTGACTAGCTGCTTACTCAGGCTCATTCAAGCCACCCCTTAAACTCTGTGGGCTGCAAGGAGAGATAGCAAATAATGCAGAGGACTTCAGGGAAAGGTGAAGGGTTTTAGCAAGAAAGAAAAGAAATGACTATAATAGAGGGTAGTGAGAAATGAAGATGAAATAGTAAGTTATATACATGTGTATTTATATATAAAACCGTCAATGACTTAAAATGTAATAAAAGAAAATAAATGTATAAAGCTTCTGCTGACACCTTCTCCTATTATGGTAGTAGAGTTTCAGACAGACCACTTGTCCGTTTCTAATGCAAAGCAACCAAACAAGAAATTGTCCGTTTCTAATGCAAAGACACCAAACAAGAAATATCTCAAATACAAAGAACACCCAGGACTGAATCCTCCTCATACCTGTGAGTGAAGTAAGCTGGAGAGATATCATCTTTTGAAGGGAAGAGATCACACATTTCACTGTCACTGTCTGATTAAAATGTCTAAGTCTGCATTCAGTGCTTTTATTTATTTATTTATTGTCAAGAAGCAAAGGGGGTGGCTCTTTATCACAGAAAATGAGGAGGCTGGAAGTGCTGTTTTAAAGGACTTTTATACAGCTGACTCTAAATATCTCATAACACGAAATTCAAAACAATAAGCTATTAATAACCCAGGTTTGCATAACCTTATAAATAAGGCAGTGTACTTTGAGAATCCTAAATCACTAATGATTTTTATGTCTGTGTTTCTTCTTGTGTACGAACAGGTCTGCACTAGTCTGCATTAATTAAATGTAAGTAGATTTTCTGAGCCTGGATCATCATTAAGTCTGTGGCCCTGATTTAAATCTGCAGTAAAACATTTCTCCATTAAGTCTTGTGCTTTTGTGTCATATTTCATACACTAGTTGTCTCTTAATTAAATCCATGATGGTCCACCAACACAGGCTATTAAAATCACTATACTTTGCACTTGACATATTTATGAGACAGAGTCATAGGACTATAGACTGATACTTGAACTACTCTCTGAGAAATGCTAATAAGATTATGATGAAGTTTAGATGAGAGAAGTCCCCTCCATTCTCTTCTCTCCCTTCTGGAGATTTATTTTTATAACAACTGCAGCTCATGTCTATTTCTGATTTTTCCAAGACTCTATGAAAGCTTTTTTTTTCTTTTAGTATAGAGAACCAGCAAATTAATAGTCAATGGAAATCTTTCCAAGCATTAATTTATACCCTAAGTTGTTCATATAAAGACCGAGATAGTCTTCCCTGAATCTTGCTCTCTTTGGAGCGACACTCTAGATGTATGTGTGCCAAGCCTTTAGGTGTTCTGAGAGGCGACAATTTACAAGGACCAAGAAAAGAAAACAGCCCCAAGTGAGAAAGCAGTTAACTTTAGATGGGGGTGAAAGGAAGTCCACGAATGCCAACCTCAGATATACTGGATTTCCATGGCGTACACCAGAATGAAAGATGCCTCTGCCTGGGTAAGTTTCTAGAGAACTTATTACAGCCTATATTGAAAGGAGACCTTATAGTTTATTTTGTTAGCTTTTAGTGACACACTTTAGTTCTTTTTCAGTTTCGCTCTGAAATGTCGGTTTGCTTGCTTGCTTTTTTGTTTGCAACGTAGTGAAAAGGCATTTGAAAGGGGACAAATGTGTTTCAAGGATCAGGGAGGTCCAAAGCAGAAAGGATGGACCAAACCAATCGGACTGTGCTCCATCAGTGACTTAGCACAACCACGGATTTTCTAATATGAATAGAGGGAAAGAGTTTATGGCCTTTAAACACATTATCTACCACTCACGAGCTTTAGTAGATGTTTTGTACTTTTCAAATAGTGCTTTGCAATGTGTCATTGGCTCTGTATTTTTAGGAGACTTTTATTTTAATACCCCAAAGTGAAAGATGAACTTAAAATAAAATAAAGTTTTATTATAGTACTGGTCTGTGCTGAATAATGCAAGAATAAAATAATTTCTAATGTCTTGTTAAGAATAGCAGCTCTAGTCTGGCATTGCCACTAAACACATTCAATCTAATAAAATCTCCCTCACGTACTCCCGATAGTAGTAGTAATTAAAATAACTTGTTTCAAAAAAATTGGTCCTATACATGAATACTTATTGGCAATTATTTCTTAGTTCTTCAAACCAAAGATAACATAGTTTGATTCTCACACAATTTTCTTGTAAATGCAGTTCGTATTGGGTTTTATATGCAGCTTAAGACTGTTAATTGCCACTTTGAGCTTCACAGTAAAGCAGGGTTCAATATGTCGCTTTTCTCAAGCATGGAGCTGTGTTTGAGAAATGCTTGTCTTAGTCTAATGAACTGTGAATAATTTACATCCTGAGTCCTAGTTCTCAGTATAAGTGGCCTGACTTTCCTTGACGCTTGTAAAGCCATATCTGATAGGCGACAGATCCCGGGGTTCTCCGAGACTGCTCAGGTAGCCCTGTGCTTTTCTTAAGCCCACCTCTTTGCTTGAATCTACTTCCCCTTTATCATTCTTGTCAGTGCATTATAAAGAACGAATTTTTAGTTTCTGTATCTGGGAGAAAATATTAGCTGACTGAAAATATTTTCTAAATCCCCTACCTCGTGGCAGGCTCACTGGATAACGTCCTAAATTTACAGTGGCCTCCCTGCTCCATCAGGAAGACAAAGGGCCTGTTTGGGGAGTGTGAGCATTTCTCATGCCTGGATGACTAGCGAGCAGGAGATGTAATTCCGGCTCGCATCTAAGCACATGTGCACTAACCAACTACACCAAAGAGATCAAGTCTGTGAATCAGCATGAGGCAGGGAGAGGGCATTGCTGTGACACCCACAGGGGCATTTGAACTTACGTAAGAGCTTGACAAACTAGTTCAGTTTCTTCATACATTTCCTAAACGTTCATGTCTTTTGAAAGACTAAATTTTAGAGGCCCTAAAAATTGTAACTGAATATGAGATGCAAGAGGAATTGTATAAGGATAGTCTATTTTGGGCTTTCATTTCTGACATAGGAGGATAGGTCTTCAGAAGTTAAACAACACACTTGTTCCACTGCCAGGCAGCAGAATGACTGGCTGGTAGCAGAACAAATAGGACTGGCAGTATGGATAAAGTAGGGATGCGGAAAATATCGGAGCAAAGAGCACAAACATACACTCCGAGATCCTGTTGTCCTATGACCTATAGAGAAGAGACCCCTGCCTATAGCTATATGCCTGCAGCTCTGTAATTCTTCATACTGGCAGGAATGTTAAAGAACCTTGTGTAGGACAAAATGAAGGAGAAGAAACAAAAATTGTTTGCTATTTAAATTTACAAAATATCAAAAGTTCATGAGACAAAATTCCAGCTTGGATGCTGGAGGGGCTCATGAGCTGAGGAGTTACTGGTGGTTATTGGATGCTGAGGGAGGGGAATGATTTTTCTTCAGTGGTGTAGCCAAATGCAAATGGTCCATGCTTCAGTACATAACTCCCTATGGAGTTATTTGCATGTTGTTAAACTCAGTTAGTTGTTCTAACAAGAGATATGAAACTAAGAGAGGGACATGAAAGAACAAGAAAGGTTCCAGCACAAGTAGAAGTGAATAAAAGGTGATTATGAAGGCCAAGATGACAATAGTGAATTATATATGCATGCATAGAATTGCTAAAAAAGCAAATTAAATTTCATATATATGTATACACACATATGTTCATAGGATTAAATAGAAGGGAATCTCATGTTTATGTATGAAGTTAACGTACATTGCTTATGGAAAAACTTTGAACTATGAAATATCAAGAGAATCAGCAGGCAAAGCTAGAATGTGGATATTGACCATACAAAACGGTCAACATCTGGAAAGTGAGGAATGGTTGCCAAAAAGAGACATAAGAAAATGTTGAATTCAAGTTTCACATTAAAAGAGCAGTGGTAAGAAAGGAGGCCAGGAGACCCAACTGCAGAACTAACATAAGAGAGATGACTTGTGTTGTAGAAAATTCTAGTTCTGAGTAAACATAGTGATATATATGAGTAGGTGCCACCTAGGTCAGAAATATATGAGGTATTAAATGTTGTATAGTCTCTGTTGTAAGTATGCCACTCTAGCAGTGATAGATAACATGAATAATAAACAAGTGAGCATGTCTGTATTTCAATACAACTTTATTGACAAGTTACCTAATAGAGATTATGATGTATGATATGTTTAGATTGAACAATGTTTTATATAGACATGAGAGGCAAGCGTGTAGATACATGAATCGATAGATAGAAAGACGGATGATAGAGTTATTAGTATCTTTTTCTTTCCATAAGCAACAGACGTGATATTACTAAAAGCTGTCTTTTTATTTCTACATACACATGTGCACACAAAATAAATAAAAACTATCATTTTAAAACACTTTTTAAAAATCATCTCCTATCAGGATGAAACTTAAATTAATGGGTCATTGACCAAAATCCAAATTATCTGAAAGTCTGAAATTTGGAAGACCCAATTAAGACTACTTTTTTGTGGTCTTCTTAAGAATATTTGTATATCTGTTTATAGTTTCTACTTCTGTTAGGAAGATAGCATAATCATGATGTGTCACTATAGTGACTACCATGACATGAAAAATCTGTATGGATTTAAATTTTATGTTAAGAATATTCTAGACTCACTAGAATAATATAGTTTGGAAGGGCAAGTGTTCCTTCCTCCACTAGGCCAGTCTATCTTTGAGTACTATTGTGCATCACTCCTATGATTGGCTACTTGCATTTGAAGAGTCTCCTTGGTTATCACCTGAGATGAAATGCCCCTCTGTATGCTGTGAATATGTTTTATTACCATCTGTAGCATGATTAATAAAAGCCCAGAGACAGATACTGGGATTCAACCTAAAGATTAGAAAAGCAAAACAGCTAGCCATTGGCTCTTCTACTTCTGTCTGAGAAGGTGATCTTGCCTCCAGAATCCCTGGAATGAAACTGTATCTCCTCCTGTTTTATATTCCTCTCTAGGGCTGGGATTAAAGGTGTGCACCACTACTGCCTGGTCTGTAAGACTTACCTGGGTGGCTATTTTGCTTTACTGATCTTCAAACAAGCTTTATTTATTAAAATACAAATATAGTAATAAAGAAGCTGATTTGGCCAATAATCAGGCAGAATAAGCCAGGCAGAAAATTCAAAGATAAAGAGAAAAAGATGGTTAGGTCTGGGAAACACTAGCAGCCACTGAAGAAGCAAGATGTGAGGTAACAAGATAGGAATCTTGTGGTAAAATATAGAAATGGTTTAACTTAAGTTGCAAGAGCTAGTTAATGATAATCCTGAGCTGATAGGCCAAAGACTTTGCAATTAATATAAGCCTCAGAGTGGTTATTCAGGAACTGGTAGGCAGGAGAGAAACCTCCAGTAATACTACTTAAATATCTACTAAAAAATAATTTATTTCCTTAGTATTTAAAATGTTAGTCTCCTGCATAAACAATCCCATTTAACAATCCTATTTAAATTTAGTAGATCTTTTAGATCTTTGATTTATGTTTAAAAACCACCTATAGTGAGTACTTGTGATAATTGTGTTCTGTGTCTGAGTTACCTCACTCAAAATAATGTTTTCTAGCTCCATTCATTTTCCTGCAAAATTCAAGATGCCATTATTTTTTTTCTGCTGTGCAGCACATTTTTCTTATCCATTCTTCGGTGGAGGGGCATTTAGGTTGTTTCCAGGTTCTGACTATGCTGCTGTGAACATAGTTGAGCACATGTACTTGTGGCACAATTGAGCATTTTTTGGATATATACCCAAAAGTGGTATTACTGGGTCTTGAGGAAGGCTGTTTCCTAATTTTCTGAGAAATTGCCACACTGACATCCAAAGGAACTGTACCAGCTTGCATTCCCACCAGCAATGAAGAAGTGTTCCCTTTTCCCCACAACCTCTCCAGCATAAGTTGTCATCAGTGTTTTTATCTTGACCATTCTTACAGGTGTAAGATGGAATCTCAGTGTTGTTTTAATTTGCAGCCTACAAACTACAATCCCAGAGAACTTAGACAACAATGAGGACACTGAGACTTACATAGATCTAATCTACATGGAAAGTAGAAAAAGACAAGATCTCTTGAGTAAATTGGGAGCATGGGGACCTTGGTGGAGGGTTGTAGGGGGGAGGGGAAATGCAGGGAGGGGAGCAGAGAAAATGTAGAGCTCAATAAAAATCAATAAAAGTAAATAAATTTTGTAGATCACCCCACAATTTGAGGTTGAAAGTAGAGATCCTAAATTTCCAGAAAGCCTTGGAAGATGAGTGTGAGAGGGCTTCATGTGGCGTAGGTTGTTCAGAATGTATCATGGCGGCGTGGCAGGCCCATGGCTAGAAGCTCAGTGGCTCAGAAAGCAGAATTCATTGTGCTTTATTATTGCTTCCATGTGCTTTAATTTCAAATTACAGACTCTGTCAAATTTGTTTAAATAAATCTTAAACCTCACCCAAGCAGACCCCATCTTTATTACCCATCTCTCACTCTTTCTCTAAAAATTGAAATGGCCGCAAAGTTGGAATTGTGAATTGTTTCTCTTTTTTGTTGTTGTTTCACTTGAATTTTTAAAAGTAAAAATTGGCAGTGATGTTGAAATGCATTGGCCCACTTCAGTACAAAAACAAAATCTACAGATGGACTTAGACTATTTCACTTTTATTCTTATTCTACAGTGCTGGACTGCTGCTTAAGTAGGAGGTGTGGAAATTAATTATTCTCCTTCCAAGTGTACCATGCTCTCATGGCTTCTGTCATATTTCAGTAGTCGGTGCAGTTTTATAAGCAGCATTCTTTCCAAGTGTCTCGTTCCCTGGACCTCCCACCTTTTAATATAAGGACTGGATCATTTTGCCCTTTGACTCACTGATACTCTTTTCAATATTGAGAATCAGCCATGTCAGTTTCTCAGTGATTCATTTGTATAGTAGAGGAGCTGACAGAAATCTAGGTGAGTAGATAGGTGAGCAGGTTAAGATGCCCTGGAGATGATAGGTAGAAAAAGAAGGAGGGAAATCAATAAAAGTAAATTTTGTTTTCAAATGGCAAAAATGAAACAAAATAATGCATATGCTAAACTAAAAATGGGGGAATAGTGGAGTTCAAAAATGAAAAATAATGTAGCATATACATTTCAAGACAAACTGTCCATAAAAATCATTTTAGCTCAACCTCCAATCTACAAGGAAGATCATTAGTTTGATGGTGGTTTGTTTTGAGAAATAATCTCAAATCCTCGAAGGTAGTTTGAAGTGATTATGGTGATGAAGCTCACAGCCCATCCTGGATACTGTTGCTATACTAGTCGGCAAGTAGAAAAAGAGTTCCATCATCCCTGTAAGGTAGACCTGGTACCCAAGAACTCGCATGTCTATTCTTCCATCCAGAACTCACACCATGGCACCATGTCATGCTACAATTTATCATCATGTTATGGCCTCTCAGCAAAACGTCTGAACTCTAATGCACATGCAGGAAATGTCTTTAAATCAGTTTCTCGTATTCATTAAGCATGCCAGGTTCTTGCATCTCTCTGACCCTTGTGGAGGTTACTCTAGACCTCTGTTGAAATTCCCTTTCCTGAGAGGCAGTCAGCTTACACCAACATCCCTTTTCATCAAAACAAGCTTTACGATGTCTTGTTTCCTAAGTCTCTCCATATTATTTGGGCACTGTTGGTGCTCTCCATATAATCTATACCAATTTTCCATCTTTCATAACTTTCTATTATAATATAAATTTTTCTGGAAACTTCCATCAATATGAGCACATTGATCACGCAGCACAAATAGCATATTTTTAGTATAGGACTCTGGTAGAATGAAGGTATGTTTATGAGAAGCATCATGGTAGTCACATATGTGTCTAATTGATCACACTTTCATTAACTCTTCTTTTTATTTCCACTTTTATGCTCATGGCTATCACTCTGAGGATGTTTTCCACATTTCTACCATCATTTCTCTTTTTACCAGATGAGTGTGCAATTCCTAACAGTGAAATAATTCCCAGAAACTCTTTAATTGCTTTCATTTTCGACTGTAACTCCCAGGGGCACACAACAAAGACCGGGTCTGTGCATCACAAAATGAAAGGGAGGATTTGCCTGTCTGAGCTTTAATTGGATAAATGTAGATAACCAATCCAAATAATTTAATTCCTGCAAAAGAAGTAAGCGAGTTTGTCTGGCATTGTAATTCATATTTATATTTTGTGTAAGGAAACATGAAATCTGCTAAACCTGTATGGCTGCTTCAGAAAGAGTTCTCTTTAGGGACTGTTCACATAGATCACACTCTCAAACCTTGCTGAGTTTATACTTAGCATTCTCTGCTATCATCTAGTGATGAGGGGCCTTTCACTCCAGAAACATCATCACCATGAAGGTACAAAATATTTTTCAGACAAAAAGAGTTCTGTTATGATGTGGGGCAAAAATAAGGAAAACTGGATCCAAACTGGATTTATTATTAGTTACAGCTCAACTTATCAGAAACATGTCAGGAAAAGAACAATAACACAGAGTTTTCTACTGAGCTTATCAGATGGGAATATGGTGAGAATTTTCTGTAATGAAGGTTTGTAGAGATTGCTCAGTGGATAAAGCACTTAGGCATAAACTTCAGGCCTCCACACACAAAACGCATGTAAATACATGTGAACATGCATACACACATGCATGTACAGCACACACGTGGGTACACAAGGGATGACATGCAAGGCTATTTCATAACTTATCAATTTCTAGAATTAGAAAGATTTGTTCATTAGCAAACTGTAGACTTGAGTTGAACAGGCAGCAACTTTAATGTGTAGTTGTGTTGTTTTAATGATCACACAAGTTCAAGATAAAAAGATCCTTCAATATAGCTTTCTCATGTGACTAATCTATTCAAACACATCAACTTGTGATCACTCGTTCTTATAAGATGAAGGACAAATTCTTAGGAAAAGAAAGACCACAACACATTAAAATGTACAGATGTGTACATGTTTCTGTGAGAACCATGAGAAAGTGAATACTTTATGATCAGAAAAAAATATTTCCGTCCCTCCCTCCCTCCTTCCCTCCCTCCCTTCCTCCCTTTCTCTTTTTAAGGCATTCTTCTGGTCAGAGAGAAGAGATTTAAGAGTTTGTACCATTTGCCAAACTAAAGACAAAATACAAAGTATCAAGAAAGTGTAGCAATGTATAATGCAAATCTATTTCCTCTATTTTCTCAAAGCTATTAGGATGAATACTTCTCTTGTGGTAACAAGCTGTGACACATCTTGCAAAGTGACAAAACTGCAGAGGTTAGGAGTTTTCTTGATGACAATTTCTGTCCATGCTGGAGGCAGGGACGTCAGCCTGCAAAGCTATGTGGATTGGGGGCTCTGGTCAATTTTTCATGACAGCACTTATTTCTCCTATAATTAGTCTACAATAAAACACCAGAGGCACACATCCAGGTGCTTTATACTCTTCTCTGAGTTCTTCACATAGTATTATAGAAGAAGCTCAGGAAATGGCTCAGTTGGTAAAGAGATTATCTAGCAAGCATTAGGACCAGAGTTCTTCTCCCAGAATCCATCATTAAAAGATGTAGTGACATGACTTTATAACTGCAGCACTGTGTCATTGGAGACATGGGCTCCATAAGGCTCATGGATGGGCAGCCTAACTTAATGGGTGGGTTCCAAGCCAATGGAAGAGCCTGTCTCAAATATATCTTGGAAAATATTTCCAAAAAATGACACCCAATGTTGACTCTGATCTACACACACACACACACACACACACACACACACACACACACACACACACAAATGGTACTTTAGTCAGAGTCAAGGGCATTTGCTGTCTGTTTCAAATTTCATGTGGGCTTTTCTTCAGAATTTTGTATAACTCGTTCTCTGACTCAGCACCAGCAATATACCAAGATATGAGCACTCTGGTTGTGAAACTAGATCAGGTCCAGGGTCTGATACGACTACAGTCTAGACCATAGAAGATTCTCTGAGGCTATATAACAAGTTGAAGTATAATCATCTTTTTAGACTGCTAAGGTTATAGCTTACTTACTAAAAGTATTAATCACTTGCTCCATCATGCAATTTTTTCTTAACCCCTTTTTGAACGGTTTTATTTCTACCTTTAACATCATTGTAGTCTGCCAAAGAAAGCCCATTGACTCCACATGTTTTACTCACTTTGTTTTTATTTTAGTTTCTCCACAGTGCCTAGAAGATATCTGTTCGCCCAGTATTTCCTGGCACTTTGCTGAGAAACACTCTGACCCTTGATGTTTATAGTCTTTATTCTTTTATCAGAGGCTCACAGTAAACATGGCGTGATTGCTCAATGACAAGATTTCACTCAGCAAATCAATCAATGGGGCAGTTAGCCTTTCCCATGAAAAGGGGGAGTGTTTACTGTAACAACTGCTAGCAATCGGCAGAATCACATCCATGGAGCATTGAAATGTTATAAGAATTTCTACAAAAAGTAGCTTTTGGTTAGGATTATTACTGTGTTAGGTTTCCTTGTTTAAAGACATTACAGTGTAATAAGTGATATGTAACCCCAGGGGAAACCATTGCTTTGTATTCTGGTGACAGGAATAGTCCCAAATATTCTGAATTCTATGTACTTCTTCAGCTTTTGGGGAGACAGCTTCCCAGCCAGCAAGAACATAAGGCTTTTCCTCCAGAGTAATAGCAGTACCATGTCAAACAAGAAAATGGGCTTCAATGTACCTGTGGTTTGGTGTAATGATAGTTAGGTGTGAGTTCACAGAGAGAAATTCCACGTAACTCAGAGATGGTCAACATCTGCCATAAGCCCTGACCCTATTCTACTGTTGTGTATGTACCCTACAGGGAACATGTGATTGAAGGATGTCTGAGTCCAAGAACCATCGTAGCTGTCACTGGGGTTTATACTATCTGCTGGCTAATGTGCTTATCATAAAACCACAAACCTTATATCGACTCATGTTCAGGTCTTGACTGTTCCCATTATACAAGAGAGAGTCAGAAAATAAACACTTGTACCAGTTTCAGCTTAATGCTTTTTAGAATTGTGTTGGCGAGACAGCAAATCAAATATTCCTCTCCCTTTCTACTTTTCCATTAAAACAAACACACAAAAATCAAATAGAACATCAAATCATAGATCTTTGCGGTCATGCTGCTAATGCTTGGAACTTGGAAATTGGACCCAAGGAACAGATATAATTTTCAGCTAGTAGAGATATGTAAATCAAGCATAGCTCATGGGCTAGGACAAAAAAAAAGAAGTAAAATAAAATAGGTAGAAATATATTCTTTTGTGGGTTTGATGATGCAAAAATTTAACCATGTTGATTCCAAGCATTAATTACTAAACTGTTGTGATTATTTTGTAATTATCAGACAGATCATCACAGATATTTTGGGTAAGGAAATCGAGAAGAGATACATATGTGATTATCAGTCTGTTTATAGCACTAATTATCTGTAAAGTTTTCCAACCACATGTGGTGTCTCCATATCTTAAACATTCCCGATTAAGTCTCAGGCAGTGCTGTGCAGGGCTGCTGGGTATTTTTATGGAAATCACCAGATTTTTGTTTTGTTTAACAAGAAGGGTTATATCTAGAACCACATAGTTCCTTTTTTTTTAACCTGTGGTTTGATGTAATGATAGTTAGGCGTGGGATAGTTAGATCTAGAATGATAGCATGTTAATGGAACTGTTACCACAAATTTCTTCTGCCCAATTCTGATTTGAAATATACTTTTAAAAAGTTTGTTATGCCTGAGCTGGACCTGACCTGAAAGTTTCATCCCTGAGGACCAGCTCTCATGGTACAGAAGATACCATGGAAATTTCCAAAGACAATTTCCAAAGAGAAAACCAATAGACATATTGAACACATTCCAGTAACCATAAAGGTGCAATAGTGGCACCTATACTCAGTGGCAAACAATAGCTCTTTAATTGAACTTAAGGTTTGTTCAGCAATAAGGAAATCATGCCTCATACTAGAAACCTACCGGATTTGAGTTTCAATGGCTGTGATAGAGGGGACAGTTCTCAGGTCAGAAAATCATCAATGTTTATATTTGAAGAATCCTACAGCATTAGTGGGTGAAAAAAGACAAAACCCAGATAATGGAACATGAATCATAAAAGAGGGAATAAAGATAATTGTTTTTCTAGTTTTAACTCTGTCACTGAATTAATTCTTTGTTATAAAAATATAACTGATAGAGAAAATGTGAAGTTCCACAGCTTCACAATGGCTAACTGTGAAGACATCCATTAAGATATCCACACTTTGTGTCTGACTTATCAATGTACTTTTATTTATTTTTTTCTGATTCTTCACAGTCATTTTTCAATTATATAAGAAGAGGCATAACTGATTCTATACATATTTTTCCAGGATGCTAAATGTTAGGTCTTCTAAAAATATCCCCATAATCCTTTAATATGAACATTTATTCTCTTATTCTGCAGTCCTTTAAGGGTTACTTTAAACATCCTCCCCTGAATTTTCCCACTTAGCATCTAGGATTAAACTTCTTTTCCTATCATCTGGTTGAGCATTTGTCAACTACAGGAACCTGGATGCACAGATCATCAGTGGCATCTGCCTGGATCTTCTCTCCCTGGGCAGTCGCTCTTCCTTGCCTTCACATGGTTTCTGTACCATATTCACTGCTTCTGGTGCAATATTCCCTTCACAGGAGTGATTTCCTTTCAGCAAGCTCTTTCTGGACTCTACAGTCCTACAGTTGATAGGCTCTTACTGCCTACTGACTCCCTAGTTCCCAGCAAATCCATGGAAAAACAACCACAAAGGAACCAGATATTTTCTTCAAAAAAATAGTGGAATACAGAAGAGATGGCTCTGGGGTTAAGAGCAAATACTGTTCTTGCCGAGGACTCAAACCTGATTCTCAGAACCAGTGCCGGGTGATCCAACAGCCTCTTCTAGACTCTGCTAGTTCTTACACACCCATGTGCAGATATGTCCTCATACAAATATAGTTACATAAAAATTAAAAAAAAACTTTCAAAGACGTTTGTTGAATGAACCAACAAAAACATGTGGCTCTCTAGAAATATTACTGAAAAATCCTGTCTCCTAAAGCCAGAATAACCTATGTGTGATTGTCTAGCGAAAGATTTATCAAAGACCAGAAAGTCTATGATCTTATATTAAGATTCTATTGTAGCCCTTCTGTACGGTGAATTAGAAGACACAACAGCTAGAGGCTGTGCTGGCTGGGAGACCAAATATTTACAAAACAATTCCAGCAAAACTCTGTCTTGGTTTTTTGATCCATGAAATGGGGCTAATACCAGCCTCATGATCGCTGCCATGGTTGGCAAGTACAGTCTGTGGAAATGCTCTGAAAAGCACCAAGAACGATAGAAACAAAGTTATTATCGTATTTCACAAATGCCAGTTGCTGAATTGATTATGTGTTGGTCTGTTTTTTCCCCCACATTTTACATGTGTAAATATGTGGACAAATAAAAACAAATAAGGGAACAGTGTACTTAAACAGTATCCAGACCAAATATTTTTAGTATTCTTTATTATGCTTCTAAATATTTAATAGATTATTAGTAGATGCAAACATAGAAGACACTATTTCACATTTGCATGTTAATGAAAAAACATGAATTATACATTATTTGCAATGTGGCATAGTGGAAACAGTATTCATTTTTCATGGCCATAAAAACTTAGATTGTCTCCTGAAACACACATCAAATCCTCGTCTGTAAGGGTGCCAGAAAGATGTGGAAGCTTTTCCAAGCCATCCCCAGTGAAATTAGACAGATTTGTGTGTGCTGTTTGGTAACACGCTGATGTGAAAGTTCATTTTAAACAGAATAGCTTTAATAATGCCATTACTAATATATATTTGGTCATCGCTAAAAAAACAGTGGTTTAATGTGAATGTTTTACTTTAATAAACGGCAGAGGAAACAAGCTTGTCCTGAGTCAGCAGGAAGTGGTTATACACCAGAGAACAGGCTGATTGTGTTAGATTCATCCAGAACACTGAACAGCCCAGAGACGGTCCAAGAAAAGAAACAACAACTGGTTTTATTCAAATGATTAGGCTCAGTGCAGCTCAATAGTGAGATTCACACATTCTCCTATTATTTCTTGACCTTGTGCCAGAAACCTCCCACTTACAGTAATAATTAGAAATAGTGTTTCCAATGCATGCTTCCATCTCCCTAACAAACAGGAAAAAAAAAAAAAACAGTGTCACTTAAAAACTAAGCAATTAATGAACATTTTCTTTACCCCATTTGTTTAATCCAGCTTATTTCCCCTAACTCTTGGAACATAATGCCCAAGCAGACTCACCCCCTTCCCCCGTTTCCAGGTCACAGTGTCACCTCTGGTACCACAGATCCTATACTTTGGAAGAGAAACTGCTTTCTATCTTTCATTAAATTCTGAGAAACTCCTTAAAGTTGCCTGGTCTGCCATTGATTGCTGTCATTCTGAGTATTGTACATTTCGGGATGTAGGGAACTGTACAGAACTTTAATATAAAATCATAAATGTTTAGTTTATCACTGCACACAAACATCACTGCGACCTCTCTTTTAATGAGGCACAAGGCTGTGAGAAGTTTTGAAGGGGCTCATGAAATCTTCCCAAATGTCTCGGGTATGCGTCTGTGTCCATCACCTGTCTGAACTCCTCAACAGACTCCTGACTCCATTTTCTCTGCATAACCAGGAGGGAAAGCATGAGGGGGATTCATGTTATATTTATGTGCATATCTCCATGGTTATCTGCACTCCCAGAAGCCTAATGTGTGCATCCATGAAGTTTATCCTTCGTTGTTGGGACCTAATGGGAAATCAAGTAGAAATCGCAAGTGTGGAAAACAAATATTAGAGAAAGAATATTATAAGTGTGATGAGAATTTGCTCTTATAGAAAGAGGTCAGAGATAGAATTCCCAAGCCTATCCACTGGCAGACTTAACTATGCCAACATGAGAATCCATTTGGAGAAGTTGAGTGCTGTCGGGAGAACAAAACCCTTACTTCAAGTATTTCTCAGATTTCCTGTTGAGAAGAAATAAACAGGGTTACACATGAACGACTTCTCTGAGCTCTAGGCAAGAGACTAAGCTATTAGTAACAGACCCTCATAAACCTGTTTGAAGCCATGACATGGGTTATGAAACACTCTGTATCTAGGGCTTCATGAAACTTCTTGCATGACCTAGAAAATTTTCCTAAACCCTGTTGCTCTTTCCATTTTGTTTAATGTAAGCAGACATAGACCACAAGTTTTTTATTTTAATATTTGTGTGGAAACTTCATTATTTTGTTTTTAATTTTCTTGAGATCGTAGTATAACTACATAACTCTACCTTCCATTTAACCCCTTCATCTCCTCTTATTTAGCTTCTTGCTTCTTTCAAATTTATGGATATATATCCTAAATACACTAATACAACCATTTTTTATTTGGATGTCTTTTCTATACAGTATCTTTTAATAGCCATGTTCTTTTTGAAAATTTTTATAAGGACTGCTCTTCTTGTCTCTAGCTGATTTTACATCTAAATTGGGTTCTGCTGGGACTCCTGATAAAATAACATGCCTCTCCAGCTAATTTGCTTTATTTTTATAATCTTTGTTTCTTAGTTCACGTATATTGATTGCTTCTGCCTATGCCAGTGTTTCTCAACCTTCCTAATGCTGTCTCTTTTTAATACTCTTCCTCATATTGTGGTGACCACCAACTATAAAATTATTTTTATTTCTACTTCATAACTATAATATTGCTACTTTTATAAGTCATAATGTAAATATCTGTGTTTTCCGTTGGTCTTAGTTGACCCCTGTGAAAGTCATTCGACCCCAAAGGGGTCATGACACACAGGTTGAGAACCCCTGATCTATGCTGAATGATAGTTCGCAACTTTCCAGGACTGTTACCAGCTCCATTCACTATTTAATAATTTTCACCTTAAAAAAAAAAAGGTGTCCAGACCATGGCAGAGACCCAGGGATCTTTATCAGCTGTCTAATATCCCAGTTATCAGACCCTGATGGAGAGAGATAGTAAAGAGGGCACTGGTGGAGTTTAAAGCTCAGATAACTGTCTTTTTGGTAAGTCATTCCCAATGAGTCCTGCGGTTCCCGACTTTTCCCAATCAAACCTGCCCACATGTCTCCATGCTAACTTTTTTCCCAAGATAATACATAACAATAATAATAATTAACACAGTGCTAATAAGTAGCAAATATGCATTTTAAATACAGACAGTTACTTTGGAGTGAACTGAGGTTTAGACAGGTTAGATGATTTTTCTAAGGTATCAGTCATAAAGGAGAACTCATACTCAAGTTCATGTTATGTGATAATCATGATCTCTTTGACTCTACACTGGGCTCTGCATGACAACACCTTAAAGAGAGCAGTTAATGCTTCATTCACTTTCTTTCTGCTTTAGTGTTTCTTCAACGAAATGCATATGTTCTGATTGAATTTTCAGTGAAGAGTGTTAGTTAAATTATTCTCACCCTTCCTCCATGAAGGAACAGACCAATCAAGACTCATCTGAGTACAGGATGACTCCCGACATTTTGACAACGGCAATGGAATCACACATTTATGAATCCCACCTGAAGTTTGTGTATTTGAAACGTCACATCTCTGCGATATATAGATTATTTTCATCAATATTTTTTAAGAAAGGAAGAGGTTGGAGACTCAGGGTTTAGTATCACTCCCTACCACCCAGGAAGCAAGTGGAGGATATAAGAATTATACTTATTAGACAATGTACTTGAAACAAATGTACTTGGAACAAGTGAGAACGCAAGCATACCCTGGATTCTAAACTCAACCTAGAATGGTGTTTCATTTCCTGGTGGAACATTCAGTCTATCTAAGATGGCCTCTCAGATAAATCATTCTCCATTTTTGATGATGCAAGTTCGGACTTTGGTCTTGCAATTATTTTTAATATTACAATGATTCTAAAATGCATAGTCTTTAATTAATTAGCAACACATTTTTACTTGCTAAGACGAGCCACTAATCAAACAATACTTTAATGACCTTAATACATCTATCTTCATCACTTTTCTAGTGTTACTTCTTTCTCCGTAAAAAAAAAAAAAAACAGGAACTAAAACAATTTTGTCTTAGGGAATCATGCGAAGAATTCACTGGAATTTTCTATTTCTCTTTTAGGCTTCCTGTTGCTGTTAAGACCTTGTCACTGGGGGAGGGGGAGGGAAATGGGAGGCGGCGGTGGGGAAGAGACAGAAATCTTTAATAAATAATAAATAAATAAATAAATAAAATATATGACCACATAGTTTTCTTAAGATGCAGTAGGTTAAAGGAAGGATAACCTTTACAAAGGAGTAAAAATAGCTATAGAAAAACTTCTCCAAAGTAAAAGAAAGTTTTAACAAGACTTTAAAATAATAGTTTAAAATGGGAAATTTTAAAGAAAATCAACAAGTGGGGACAAGATAGAAATTTGTGGTTCATACATTTTAGTAATTAGCCAATCATATCTATATTATATGGCACACATCAATTTACATCTCCAAGAAATGACCTTTGGAGGGAAAGGAGAAAAAGTACCCCTATTTATGGATTTTGAGTTTGACAGCACAACCTTCTTTCCCACTGTTTCCTTCTCCTGCTGGGCCAAGGAGTTTTAAGCACCCTTTTGTAAATCGTCATCTCATATCTATTTCTTATCTTCCAGCCCAGTGCACAATACTATCTGTTACACATGGGTACCATCAATAATACACAGGGGCTCTGGCATAAGAGACTGCCAGTTTGGTGCTCATCTGTCTTCTGAGCCTCATTCTACAAAGATGTTCCTGCTTACATGGAAGCCACCATCGCCAGGAATTTAAACAGAGGCACATGGCTTCTTGCATTTCTACTTCTGAACGTTAGTCAGGTGGTGCAACCTCAGCCCTCCAGGGCCACATGGATGCAGTGAATGTTTGACCTCCATACAGCAGTATGAATGTAAAGAGATTAGTTTCATTTTGTTTTTGCTCTGAGAGTGGGCAATTTCATGGGACTGTTGTATTGCAAGAGACTTCACAGAGTACTGTTTGAGGGCTTAAATAAAAGAAATTCTGCATCCTATGTGAATACTAGAAGAGACATTAGCTGCTACTAATGGAAAAGAAGTCAGCTCCCGTTGAAAGCTACACAGGAACTTTAAATGCGGCCACTATCAACATGAGTTCGGAGAATCTACCAGCATGCTTTAAAAAAATGCAGACATATGTATCCCATCTATTGGAGAATCTGACTCAGTTAGGCTGCAGCAGAGATGAGGCATCTGGAAATTCTCTGAGTTCCTCTGATAACTCAGATAAGTTAGCAAGCAGAAGTTGGGTTCACTGATGTCTGCAAAAAATCTCAGAGCTCAGTTGCTCTGATACTAGCAGGTTCTGGAAGACTTGGAAAACTTCGGATCATCTCATAATCCTTCACCCTCTTCATGCTTCCTCTGACAGGAAGGTTTTTCAGAATAATTAATTAAACCTTGAATGTGACATGGCCTTGATAAGTATTCGGTAGTACAAAATAGAAATGAAAAAAGAAAGCTCAGACAGCAGAGGCTTTGGGGGTCTAGTGTTGGTTCTAACATGGTTTTTCAACTGAGGAGGCTTGTCTGATATCAAATGGTACGTTTGTGTCATCTTTACTCTGAAGGTAGCTGGCAGAAGAGGGAGATAAATACCCCTAGTTTATGGAACGTTAAGAATTGAGGCAGTGGTTATTTTTTAATTAATCTACTTTCTTTTTTTTTCCATCTCACACAATCTCTCCTGGGAGGGATGAATTATTGTACGGTAACCACGTTCCTGTCACTGTTCCTGTGTGGGAAGTCACTGTAACCATGTTCCTGTCACTGTGTTCTCTACTGTATTAGAACTGGACTGTAACCACTATGCCCCCATTTATTCTAGTTCAACGAAATCATTCTATCTTCACAAGTGCTAAGGTCTGTGATTCTACAAACAGACAAATAAACAAACCAGCAAAAACAAAATACTTGGATAATCTTCGCAATTGTCTGTTTCTGCCCAACAATTGTGTATGTGTATATATGGGTGTGTGGTATCTACATGGGTGTGTGTGAGTGTTTATGGGTGTGTGGCATGTGTGTCCCTGTGCTTGTGTAAACATGGATGTACTTGTGTGTATGTGTGTGTACATGTGTGTGGTGTATTGTATGTGTGTATATGTGTGTACATGGTATCTGTGTATGCCTGTGCTTGTGTGTACATGTGTGTACCTCTATGTATGCAGTGTGGTGTATTGTATGTGAGAGTGTATATATGTGGGTGTAAATGTGTGTGTGGTGTGTGTATCTGAGTGTATGGTGCGTGGTGTATTGTATGTGGGTGTGTATATGTGTGTGTACATGGTGTGTGTGTGCATGTGTGTATATGCGTGTGTGGTGATTGTATATGTGAGTATGTGTATATGTTTATACCTATGTGGCTGAGTATATGTGCGCACACGTGTGTGTGTGTGTGTACATGAGTATGTGTATGTTTCAGAGATCAGTATCCAAAGGGAAGTTCATAGTTGCCACAGTCTGACATAACTCCCACTTCCCCTTCTCGTTTCCACTGGAACTCCCGCAGGCCATAGCTGAAGAGGTCACAGAAAGATTCCGTCAATTCTAGAAGTGCAGCATCATCTTGGCCTTATGAACTCTGTTCCCAATGATGAAATCCGACTTGGTTTAAGGGCTGAAGGTCAAAGGAATGAGCTGGGTGACTATGCTTCTCCTTAAAATAGCCCACAGAAGACAATTTGCTTTGCTGTCCTGTCTAGTGTGACCAAACTGCCAGCTCTAGACAGACTTTGTGGTCAGATTTCTAATGGTGGATTTGTGGAGGAAAACACATTTCTTCATATGTGACAGCATTCAAGGGCAGCCATCGGAAAATGCTTCGCTGGGTCTGAGGCTGTCTATTTGTATGTTTCCCGGTCTATTGTATGAATGTTTAACTCCTCTTTTTTGCATGCTCGTTTTCTTCAGGATATAAATACAGAATAAAACCAAATAGATAAAATGCAGGTTTCTCCATCCTGAAAACAAAAACAAAAATTAAAAATTCTCAGTTCAAGCCAGCATTAAATCCTGGCTGCAGCGGCTGATCTTGGTTTCACAGTTGCCACACTGAGTGTCTGCTACCTGCATTTTATCTATTTGGTTTTATTCTGTACCCTTGTAACTTCTTTCTGTTTTTGTTTCTGTTTTTTTTTTGGTTGGTTTTTTTTTCTTTTTTTTCTTTTTTTTTTTTTTTTTTTTTTTTTTGCCTTTTTCTTAGTTTGGCGATGGCCTCCCTGATGATACTAAAATGCCAACTCCTCCTGTGATGGCTATTCTTGGTTGTCACCTTGACAACGTCTGGAATTAACTAAAATCCAATGGCTGGGCACACGTATGTAAGAGATACTTTCTTAATTAAATCATTTGAAATGGGAAGGCAGGTTTCAAATCCAGATCTTTTAGGTGGGAAGATAAATCTTTAATCACTACCTTCTGAGGTGGGAACATATACCTTTAATCTTGGCCACACCTTCTGCTGGCAGCCTGTATGAAGCACGTGGAAGAGGAAGTTGTTTTCTCTTTGCAAGCTTGTTCTTACTCCTGCTAGCAAGTCCATTTCTTCACTGGCATGAGAGCCTGCTTCTTTGGGATTCTGGAATATACTGAAGACCAGTGGAGACATCCTGCCTTGTGGACTGAACAACTCCTGGATTCTTGGACTTTCTGTGGGTAGAGATCCATTGCTGTACTAGCTTGTCTAGCTCTTACAGGCTTGATTGTATCACAGCCTGTAATTCAATCTAATAAATAGCTATCATATATATATACGTATATATTGATATATACATATATATGATATATGATAGACAGACAGATAGATACAAAGATAGATAAAGAGAGAGATAGACATTCATTCTATAAGTTCTATTTCTCGAGAAAAGGAATTAATTCTCAGCCTTTGGGTATGACCCCAGCAGCATCCATATATTAGATATCCTACACGTCAGATATTTACATTATGATTCATAACAGTAGCAAAATTACAGGTAGCAGCAATGAAATAACGTTATGGTTGGATGCCACCGCAACATGAGGAACTGAATTAAAGGGTAACTGCATTAGGAAGGCTGTGGACCCCACAGCCCTGGAGAACCCTGACTCATTCACTTCCCTTGCTTGACTTCACTGACCACTATTGCTTCTCGTTGTCCCATCCGCTGCTCCTCTGCTCTCAGATTTCCTTCCCTTTTGGTTGCAGACACCGGGCACTCCCAGTTTTTCTTTTCCCTTTCTGGCCTGTAATTTGTCTTTCTTTACGTTACTTGCTTCTTATATGCAGGTTTTCAGAACCACCCCTGCTCTTCCTGATTGCTCTATAAACACTACTGGATAGGTTTCCCCACCTGAGTGGGAGCAGCCCTAATTGCCTCTCCTTCCTCGAAAGCAGCTCGAGTGAGACAAATGTTCACACGTTGCCTCCTTCAGATGTAAAATTTCAGAGAAGCATGAGTAGAAGCAGATGCAGAGATCCACAGCTAAGCACCAGGCTGAGCTCCGGGAGTCCAGCTGAAGAGAGGGAGGAGGGAGTATATGAACAAGGAGGGTCAAAATCATTAAGGGGAAACCCATAGAGACAGCTTCTTTCAAGCAAGTGGGAGCTCACAGACTCTAAACTGAAATGACAACTGGGGATTCTTCATGGTACTGAACTAGGCCCTCGGTATGTGGGTGACAGTTGTGTGGCTTGGCCTGTCTGTGAGGTCCCTGACAGTGGAAGCAGGATCTATCCCTGATGCATGAGCTGGTTTTTTGGAGCCCGTTCTCTATTGTGGAATGCCTTGCTCAGCCTTGATACAGGATGGTCGGGCTCCATTCTGCCTCAACTTGATATGCCAGGCTTTGTTGAATGCCCATGGGAGGTCTTACCCTTCCTGAGGAGTGGACAGGCATAGAAGGATTGGGGGAGGGAAGTGGAAACTGTGGTTGTTTTGTAAAATGAGCAAAAAATTTAAAATAAAAAGTCCACAAGATCAAATATCAAGTAGGGCTGTTGGCAGCTTTGTAACTAACTAGCTTTGCAACTTTGATTCCTCTGTTTCAGAAAGGCTGTATAGGTTTCTACATCGGTGAAGAGCCCTATATGTCTCCAAGCTCTATGTATGTAACACTGAGTTCACCATCTTCTTTTTCCCTATTTTTTAACCCAGATTTTCTCTGGTAGGATAGCATGTTCCTGTGAAGGACACCAACATCACCCTAAGAAATCAAAACCAAAAAAAGAATGGCCATTCTTTTATCATGCATCCTGCACACCTGGACATTCTCAACATTCTTGCTTTTGTTTAGTTTATATTTTCCTTCAATTTTTAATGCAGTTATCACATCATCACGATTACCATCTGTGTTCCACTTCATAGCAACAATTCTCTGTCTTAAATGACATGCAGAACTTTCCAGGATTTAGCAGAACCTTCAGAATAAAGCCAGATGTCTCCAATAAAACACTCATTTTCTTTTGTGAGCTGAACCTGGTTTTCACTTCAGAACCAGACCAGCCTTCAGCTTCTGCTGCTTGAGGTTTGAATGCATTCTCAATGTGCTCTGCTGGGCTACATCTTTCTTTCTCTGCGAGTGTTCTTTCACTGGCGGAAATATCCCAGTCCTCTAGAGATGATGGCTCAGTGGTTAAGGGGTCTGCCTGCTCTTCTGGAGAATCTAGACCCATTTTCCAGGCACCCACATGGGGCTCACAACCATCCATCTACACCTCCAGCTCTAGGGAATCTGATGCCCTCTTCTACCTCTGTGGGCACCAACCATACAGGTTGGGCACAGACATACATGCAGGTGAACAAAACATATGCATCGATCAATCAATTAATCAATTCCCTCCCTTAACTCCTAATCATACTCACCCTGCAAACTTGAATTTTATTTTCCAAACACAACTTTACCCAGCCATTGAGTGATACTCGCATCTTTATGTTCATCATCTTTACTCAATAACATGACACTTAGACAGTTCTACTATTTTTGTTGGAATTTGTTTTCCTCTTACATCATTAGACCAGAGACACAATATGCTGTGTGCTTTTTTTTTCCTCTAATACCCAAAGTCATTACCAGCATAAGGAAGATATTTCGTGAATGGTCTGGATAGTAGATGTATACAATGCTGCTTTGATAGAATGAAAGGCAGAATCTCAAATCAAGTTACTTAATTGCTACATTATCATTATTATTGTGCTGGAAGATTAAGAAAGGATGGTAAAATAGTTCACTAAATGAAAATATGTGTCATGTAAATATGCTGACCTGAGTTCAAACTGTGGTCTCCATGGAGTGAACCAACTCCGAAAAGCTGTCCTCTGACCTCGATAATAATAATAATAATACATTTATTATATATCTATATAAAATAGCTATATATTATGTCTATGATCATACGTTTATATATTATTAAATGTCAATAATGATATATCTATGTATTATTATATATCTATAATAGTAAAATGTCATATAAAATAATATATCATCATAATAATTATCATTATTATTATAAGCCTAAAAGTTAATTCTGTTTAAGATTAATTTATTTTAATTAAGAGTCAGTTTCTTTGACTGTCATAAGTGGCTCATAGTCACTCCCCTACCATAGACAGGAAGAAGGAAAAGGAGCAGAAGGAAGGAGAAGGAGGAGGAGATTGTGGTAGTGGTGGAAGAAGGCAGCTAAGAAGCATTTCTGTTTTTAGGTAAATTTATTTTGGCTAGGGGAGTAACATGTGGCTAAAGATATGTAAACTTTATGGGCTCCATGTCTGTTGCCTGGGTATGACTTACACATTTTCAAAACAAGAAAAAAAAAAGTTCTCAGATTTCAGAAGAGGCTTTGATGTCACCCAGAAAGCACAGAAGAAAGTAAATGGTGGCCCAGTTGCCAATGAGACATTGGCTTTGAATGGACTCAGTGTGATGAGCCACAGCAATGAAATATGTTCAAGTTAGCAAGGGACAAATGTGCTGAGACCATCTCCCTATTCATTCTGTCTCTGCTGCTGGGCTCCAAGATGGGCAAGGGGAGTCTCTTAGAGTAGTGTATATTAATCTGATTGGAAAGGCTAATGGTGCCAGATTTTCTAGGTTAGGGAAGAATTAAGAAAACATGATTTTTTTTCTTCCTGTATAGTGTGTGTGTGCGTGTGTGAGAGTGTGTCTGGATGTTTGTGTTTAAAGTACAAATGTGAGCACATGTTCTTGTGTATGTGAATGTCTGTGTGCTGGAGCTCAAGCTTGTGTGTGTGCATGTACATATGGAGACTATAGGTCACTTTCAAATATATTCCTCTGTAGCTCTCTGTCTTATTTTTGGAGACAAGAACTTGAGTTAGTTGATTGGCTAGCCTGGTTAGCCAAAGATCTCTGGACATCTGCCTGTTTAGATATATCTAAAATTATTTTGTAATAAATTACCATTTAGTTGGTAGACTATACAACAAAGTTTTGCATTGATAAGCCTGGGCATGTATGATCCGGTCATTAGAGGGCCTGATTAAAATAAAAATTAAAATAAAAATTAGGGGACATAAAGTGAATTATTTTATCTTTTCTTATTCCTAGAATGTTGCACTGTCCTGTCCATGGCTGAATTATATCTCCTGCCTTTCTGGTTCTTTGCCTTTTCAGTGGCAAATAGTTGAATTTCTCATCCTCTGTAATCTCATATGACAATTCCTATAAGAACCTGGTGCAGAGGTATCTCCTATTGACTATGTTTTTCTAAAGAACCCTGACAGTATGAGAAGTCTTGAGGATTTTCTATATGTACATACTTCTTAGAAAAACTGGCCAAATATGAGACACCTGGCAGAATTGATTGGGCAGTATCCATTAAAAAAGGAGATTGTTAGCAACAACAGTGGATGTATTCAATTTTGGTGAAGAGGATGCTAAGTATGTAGCAGCTTATACATATTTATTTATGAAAGTGTTTAAATTATTATATATTAATTATCAAAGTCTTTATTATTCTGTAGGTACTTCTTTGTAGACTTGAGATAGTGCTTGGATAAATATGTCTCTGTGACCAGTGTTTCCTTTCCAGCATTTTCTACTTTTGTTCCCAGATTCCTCCTCTTCCTAAATACTTCTAATTATTTGGTCTTTATTTTGTTGGCCAGGTAATGAGCTAAGCTTATTCATATTTACAATAACCTAATGTGATAAGGGCTATTTGATGCCTGCAATGCAGATGAAGAAAACACAGTATAGACAGATGCAGCAACTACACAGAGATGGCTGCAAGTTTTGGACCTGGGATTTCATTACAGATCCAGACCAAGAGCCCGTACCCTGCAGTCAAATAATCCTTTTCTTTCTTTCTTTCTTTCTTTCTTTCTTTCTTTCTTTCTTTCTTTCTTTCTTTCTTTCTTTCTTCTCTTTCTCTTTCTCTTTCTCTCTCTTTCTCTCTTTCTTTCTTTCTCTCTTTCCTTCCTTCCTTTCTTTCTTTTTTTCTTTTTCTTATTTTTTAAAGATTGAGGTTCTTTGATGATAGCCTTTGCTGGAGAAGCTGTGGAGGAAGGGGTACCCTCATCCATTGCTGGTGGGAATGCAATCTTGTGCATCCACTTTGGAAATCAGTGTTTCGGTTTCTCAGGAAATTCGGGATCAACCTACCCCTGGACCCAGCAATACCACTCTTGGGAATATACCCAAGAGATGCCCTATCATATGACAAAAGCATTTGTTCAACTATGTTCATAGCAGTATTATTTGTAATAGCCAGAACCTGGAAACAACCTAGATGCCCTTCAATGGAAGAATGGATGAAGAAAGTGTGGAATATATACACATTAGAGTATTATGCTGCGGTAAAAAACAATGACTTCTCGAATTTTGCATGCAAATGGATGGAAATAGAAAACACTATCCTGAGCGAGGTAACCCAGACCCAAAAAGATGAACATGGGATGTATTCACTCATAATTGGCTTCTAGCCATAAATAAAGGTCACGGAGTGTATACCTGGTGAACCTAAAGAAGCTAAAGAAGAAGGTGAACCCAAGAAAAAACATATAGTTATCCTCTTGGCTAAGGGAAGTAGATAAAATTGCCGGGGACAAAATTGGGATCTTGGGGGTGGGGTGGGTTGGGGATAAGGGGGGACGGGGAGAGAAAAGTGAGAAGGGGAGGATTGGGGGAACTTGGGGAAACAGGAAGATTGGGATAAAGGAAGGTTGGATAGGGGAGCAGGGAAGCACATATCTTAGTTAAGGGAGCCACCTTAGTGTTGGCAAGAGACTTGAACCTAGAGTGGCTCCCAGGAGCCCAAGGCGATGTCCCCAGTTAGTCCCTTGGGAAGCTGAGGATAGGGAACCTGAAATGACCCTATCCTATAGCAATACTGACGAATATCTTTCATATCACCATAGAACCTTCATCTGGTGATGGATGGAGATAGAGACAGAGACCCACACTGGAGCACTGGACTGAGCTCCCAAGGTCCCAATGAGGAGCAGATGGAGGGAGAACAGGAGCAAGGATGTCAGGACCACAGGGGGTGCACCCACCCACTGAGACAGTGGGGCTGATCTATTGGGAGCTCACCAAGGCCAGCTGGACTGTGACTGAAAAAGCATGGGATAAAACTGGACTCTCTGATCATGGCAAACAATGAGAACTGATGAGAAGCCAAGGACAATGGCACTGGGTTTTGATCCTACTTCATGTTCTGGCTTTGTGGGAGCCTAGCCAGTTTGGATGTTCACCTTACTAGACATGGACGGAGGGGGGAGGACCTTGGACTTTCCACAGGGCAGGGAACCCTGACTGCTCTTTGGACTGGAGAGGGAGGAGGAGAGGAGTGGGGGGGGAGGGGGAGAAGGGTGGGAGGAGGGGGAGGGAAATGGGAGCCTGGGAGGAGGCGGAAACTTTTTTTTCCTTTTCTCAATAATAAAAGGGAAATGGGAGCCTGGGAGGAGGCGGAAACTTTTTTTTCCTTTTCTCAATAATAAAAAAAAAGATTGAGGTTCTTTGTTATTTATTTATTCAGTTTTGTTTTCTTGAGACAGGATTTTTCTGTGTAACCCTTTCTTTCCTGGAACTAGCTCTTGTAGACTAGACTGGCCTTGAACTCACAGATCTGCCTGCCTCTGCTCCACTCAAGTGCTGGGATTAAATGTGAGCACCAACATCGCCTGAGATGATCCCTGTCCTAAAATCACAAGGGTGTATTATCACTGTAAATCCTTGCTCTGATCCATGCTTGTGAAAATCAGGCTGGAGAAGCTTTGTTGGGCTCTGACGTCACCTTCTCCTTCTGTTGGAAAGGATGGAATGGAATTCCTGTATTCACTGTGGTCCTTTCTGACTCATAGTGTGTTGTCAATCTGAGCTTTACAAGCTCAGTGTGAAACGGATCAGTGTGTATTTTTGACAGCTAGAAATCTATTTGCAAAAGATAGAACAAAAATAAACAGCAACATAACACATACGGAAAATGGCATCTCCAAGGAAATGACGGGGGGGGGGGGGGGCAGAGCTATACCACCTGAGGACAATGGAAATGACTCTGGGTCGCTCTATCAGAAATCAATAAGGCAATCCACTGGCTCCTCGAAAGCTAGCTCATATGGAAACCATTGAAAATGTACTTTTTTTTTTTTTTGTTCATCCATCTTAGACTTTTGTTCTTTATTCCTCTGGGCAATGAGATGCCTTCCAGAGCTAAGCAAGCATGTATCTCAGGTGTCTGTAAGGCAAAGGGAAAGTGCTTTGTAGCTCACTTCTCTGAAGGTGAAGAGCCTTCAACTCAGGAAGATCACCAAATACATCCAATAGCTCTATGAATCTATTCAGGAGAAGTGGGTTTCCAAAAATTATGGCTTCTTGTCACACAATATACTCCTTGTTGTGTGTTCATGGTTATAGATGTTAACCAAGTAACCAATGAAAAACAATCATGTATATATAAGGGAGAAATAAGTCTCTCTGTAAAAGAGTTCCTTTCCAACAGAATTCACTAATTGAGGAACTACAGAAAAATTAGGTGTCTAGGCTCTAAGTGCTGACTTTTAGTACAGGTGAAACTAACTATTCCATCTCTGCTCTCTCTCTCTCTCTCTCTCTCTCTCTCTCTCTCTCTCTCTCTCTTCTGAGTTGCTCTTTGATTATTTATAATAAGTAGGTGAAGAAAGATGCCCTGTTAGGTTCTTTGGTTCTGCTTTTTGGTGATTCCAGAATTTGAATTTGTACTCTTCTTGCCAGGTATTTCATCTCTTGTTCAGGCAATTTTGTGAGCTCAAAAGTTCATGTTCAATGAAAGACGTGGAAAGAAGGAAATAAGAAAGTCACCTGCAGGTGGTTGTGTCAGATAAACTTCAGGGCCCTCCATTAAAATTCTCTGTTGTGTTGAAGCCAGACCAACTTTGCAAGGAAGACGGTGTCATCAGGTATTTCATCTGATTTATTTTTTTTTAGTGAAGGAAATGCAAATAACACTCAGAAAGTATATTCATTGTTTCAGAAGTCCACGAACTGCTGCAGCTAAAAAGGTTGTTTGGGCTCTGAATCAGCATTATTTCTTGTCACTTTGATCTTTTGAAAATAAAAAAAATCTCATTCCTGGCTCATAAAGTAACATTAGCTTTTATAATTCCCTACATTCAAAGTAGACTGGTAGTTCTCCCAAATTAAATTAGAGATCCCACATTTAATTTACTGATGACGAACTGTAGGATTTAGCAGTTGGCTCTGATAACCTTAAAATGTGTTCATTTTACTGGCGATTTACATACAGCCTTATTTCCCACCGTGCTCTCATCAATTGCCACAGCAGAATCACCCTACGGTTTCTCAATTTGCCAACCAATCAACACAATGTATCCCTCCCTTTCTATCTTGTACATTTTCTCCTAAATTTGAGACTTCAATATCGAAGAAATTGTACCAATAAATCTCACACGACTTTTCTATTTCTGTGAACCTGGAAAGGGATAAGCACAGAAAGTTGTTCCTTGGAACTAGGGAACTAGTTCAAGATGATGGTATCCAGGCAATTTCTTTTCAAATCATGATACTGGATATTATAAAAATAATTCCCCCATCCACCCAAAGTTCCCGGCATCTGTATGTCAACAACTCTATGGAATATACCAAAGACAAGGACTGGCATCCTGGGAAGCAGGTTCTAAGAAGACTCTAATGAGGCACGCTGAAGGAGAGCTGTGCTCCAGGCCCGGAATGAGCCAATGGGGGCTCGAGCACAGTTCTGGATCCTCTCCGCCCTTTTCACCCTGTGACTGGGCCCCAGAGTTTGGAGAAACTCAGACTTTGGTGGTCAGGCAGTATTCGGGTTTCTGATTTGAGGAGTTGCTTCAGTGGATAGGCTGTGTGCCACAAGCTCATAGATCTGAGTCTGAATGTTTGAACCTACATAAAAACAACTGGATGCAGTATCTTGTGTCTATAATCCTAGCCATCTTGTCATGAGTAGGGAGACAGAGACGGGGACTACCTAGAAGTTCTGAGGCCAGATAGCCAGGCTTAAGTATTGGTGGTGAACAAGATATTATGTAGAGACCAAGGAGGAAGGCAAGGGATGACACCTCATATTGTCCTCTTAACACACATGGGTCACAGTGCATATGAGTGCACACACACACACACGTGCACACACATATACGCATGCACATGCGCGCACGCGCGCGCACACACACACACACACACACACACACCAGACACACATATACTTGTATTTTCCTATTTATTTATCATTTTTTATTTTGGATATTGTAATTGCATTTATCCCTTCCCTTTCTACCCTCCAAATTTCCCCCTACCTGCTCATTCATGGCCTCCCTTTTCACTAATTTTACATGAATATATGTATATATGTCTTAGTTATTTTTCTATTATTGCAAAGAGATACCATGACCAGGGAAATTTATAAAGAAAAGCATTTAATAGGGGACTTACAGTTTTAGAGGGTTAGTCCATTTCCATTATGGCAGGAAGCAAGAAGGCACGACACTAAAGCATGGCTGTAGCTAAGAACATACATCTACAAGACCAAGGCAGAGAGAGAGAGAGAGAGAGAGAGAGAGAGAGAGAGAGAGAGAGAGAGAGAGAGAGAGAGTGTATGAGCCTGCTGTGGGCTTTGAACACCTTCTCCAACAAGGCCACACCTCCTAATTCTTCTTAAACAGTCTACCAAGTGAGGACTACATAGTCAGATAGATGATCCTATGGGGGCTGTTCTCATCCAAACTACCACTAGGTATATACAGATACATAACTATAATGTATAATGATGAGCCTGTATAATGTTACTTGGGTGTGTATTTTCAGAGATGACCAATTTATACTCCCTAAAATAATGCCATCTTGATGCCCAATGAGCTGAACAAGGATGACAGCGATAGACACACTGAATTGGACAGGGAAAAGCCCATGAGACCACAACCTTCTGCAAAGAATTACGGTCAACTGACAAAAGCTGGGGAGTACAGAAAAGGTCTTCTCCAGGGAAGAGCACACCAACTGGTTACGTAGTCCCAAGCACTTGCTTGAAAAAGATTAAAATCAGATTTCTAGGTTTTTAAGCCCACACTAACTCCATAGACAACATAAATGCATGCTTTACCTAAGCTGTGGGAAGAGGGCAACCTTCTTTCAAACTTTATGGCATTTTCAGGACAATCTTGGCTGAAGGCAGTGAAGAGTGGGTGGTGACAAGACTTCAACTGTAGGGAAGTGCCCACTGCGGGTGCCCTGTGCTCCCTGATGGGAATACAGTGGAACATGTGACTGAATCAAGAAGGGTGGGTGATCTAGGGACAAGACTTTTGGAAGAAATGAAAGTGCCCTTGATGTCTTAAAGTGAACAATGATGAACACTATCACATAAATGGGAAGGAGTCTGACCATTTGAGTAGAAATATCCTCTTCCTAACATGCCTTTGGAATGTGGCAACAGAAAATCCTGCAGAGCAACTCCTCCAAAGGGCTGCTTTTTTGGGGACACATGTTTGGGGAAAAAGAATGGAAAGAGACAGACAATGACAGTGGCAGCAGCCACTAGGAGACACCTACAGGAATAAAAAAAAATCCTCATAAAAAGCCATTAGTTTGAAACCAACGTATTTCTATTACATTGCATTTTTTCTCTCTACATGTTGTCATGTTTGAATATTGATGCAGTGAATTTGTATAGTAAAAATACAGTGTGCTACAAATTTTATTTGTTGCAAAGTAAGACATATCATAATGGAAACTTTAAATTTTACCTGTATAGAGCATTGCCATTAATTATTTTTCATGTGTATGCTTGTTCTCAGATCAGGTTTCATTGGTAAGTTTGAACTTTCTTTGTATTGTGGTCTTATATACAACCTTTCTAAGGTTTCCTTACTATGCTATTTTATAAAGAGAAACATAGTTTTCATATGTGTCAACACAATATGTTATTTGAGCCAAGCTTGCCAAGTTATTTGCTTGTTTGTATGTTCATGCATGTGGCAGGAGAGGGTGTCAGATGCCCTGCATCTGGAGTTACAAGGGCTTGTGAGACATGGGTGCTGAGAAGCAGACATGGTCCTCTGATAGAGAGGAAAGTGCTCTTAACAGCTGGATCACTTCCTATGCTTTCATTTTGATAGCTGGTGTCTTCTGGACTGTGTGTTCTGAAGGAATGTTAGAAATAATGATTTCTTAATTTTCCAAATAAATGCTAGGTCAGTCTCTAAACTTCTTGCTGCTTTTCCTGGACTTTTGTGCTTAAGGTTCCATTACAAGTGAACAGAGAAGAAGAAGTAGTGGATTAAAATTTTGACTTATCTGGTCTCTGTAGTGATGAGCTGCAGGCAGGCCTGCTTTCCTGCCGCCCGGCTCCTGCACGGCTAGCTTAACACCCGAAATAGCAACACACAAATTGTATTCATTTAAACACTGCCTGACCCATTATATCTAGCCTCTTCTTGGCTAACTCTCACATCTTGATTAACCCATTTCTAATAATCTGTCTACCACCACGAAGTGGTGGTTTACTGGGAAAGATTCAGTATGTCTGACCTGGTGGCTGGCTCCATGGCAGCTGTCCTGGAAAGGAGAGGCATGGTGTATGCCTCACTTCCCTTCTTCCCAGCATTCTGTTCTGTCTTCCCCGCCTACCTATGTTCTGACCTATCAGGCCAAACAGTCTTCTTTATTAATTAACCAATGAAAGCAACAGATAGATAGAAGACCCCCCCTACATCGGGTCTCTACATTTATCAAAGCAGAGACTTTCCTCCCACTTTGCTGGTACCCTTACTCTCAGTTTCAGAGCATTGTGAGGTGCAGAGTAAGCAGTCAAAACTACATTTGGAGGTCAATAGGATGCTTGGCTAGTAGGCATTGCAGCCAGGAGTTGATCTGCATTAGAGCATGCACTTAGTGTTTTGGCACAGTTTTGACCTAAGCACTGGGGCATAAAGGCAGAAGGATCTGAAATTCAAGGTCATCCATAGCTACTATTGTGAGTTTTATGTTAGCCTGGACATTTCTGGACCCAAATACCTCTGTGGGGTTTTCACTAAGCACAGCTGAACTCAGTGTAAAGAAACCAATCCCTAGAAGGCAAACAAGAGATCTTCTATATCATACACTATTATTCTTTCAATTCTGATTTGTTATTTATGAATATTCATGATAACATTTTGTCTATTATGTAGGATTCACATAGTATTATTATTGAATATGTAAAAATTCTAGTTATGGCCTCAGAATAAAATTTTGATCTCTTTTATGTGGACTGATAGCTTAGTGTAAGTGTCAACAGTCATATTTTGTTGGGGAGAAAAAGAGCGATGGACAGCAAATAAAGTATTTATTACCTTTTTCTGACTGTGGATCACAAAACAAGACCTGAATGGATGGTCTTGGATATAGGTCAATAATACCTTATTTATAAATATAAGCAGTGTAAGTCAGAAAGATGGCTCGAGGTAAAAGACTGTTGATGCTAAGCTTGTTACCCAAGTTGAATTCCATTGCCCATAAGTAGAAAGAAGCAGTTCGTGAAAGCTGTCCTCTGACCTCCATATGTTACATGAACAAGCATACACACACACACACATATACTAAAATGCAATAAAAATATAACCAGCAGTTATGCTGAACTTTGATGTGGGAAGTCCTTCTGTATATATGTTGCTTTTATTGGTTAATGAATAAAGCTATATTGGCCGGTGACTTAGCAGAATAGATAGAGCTAGGCAGAAAAACGAAACTGAATGCTGGGAGAAAGAAGTCAGTGTCAGAGAGAAGCCATGTAGCCGCCACTGGGGACAGACACTGAAACTTTGTCAGTAGGCCATGACCTCATGGTAATGCACAACTTAATGCAGATGGGTTAGTTTAGGCTATACGAGCAAGCTAAAAATATGCTTAAGCTATTGGCCAAACAATATTGCAAATAATATGATTTCTGTGTGATTATTTCAGGGCTGAGCAGCAGGGAACAAACTAACAGCCTCCCACCAACAGAACTGGGCCTGAAAATTGTACTCTGTCAGTTAGTCTTATTATACACTCTTTCATTATGGTCCTCTTCCCTTTTTCCCATGATGTGTTTCCTCAATGATACCATGAGTTCTTGTCCTCCTTCTCTTCCCTATGTCCATATGATAAATCACCTCTTAAATTCCAAGACTCAGCTTTGCCAGAACCGTCTTCATGAAACATATCTTGACTTCATTAGGAACCATTTACCTTGGGTTTCCTTTGTGGCTCAAACCCTAACATTCAATTTTGTAAACATCTGTCTCTAATTGTAAATTAATAGTGTCTACTGCAAGATCGGCTTAAACATCTTCATTATATAGCACATGCTTGACTCATCGTAGTTCCTTTGTTGAATGTATGTAAATATATATTTGTACATAGACATATATTTCAAATTGCCAAGAATCATTAATTATTATCGAGATAAAAGCATTAGAAAATCAGATTTTATATTTTTAAATAGGAATCATACTTTTTCTTTTACATTTGCTACATTAAAAATAATCAGCAAATGATTCATAATGTAAGCAATTATATCATGAAGCAGCTAATATTTCAGTCGGCTCCATTATGGTAGAAATCACATCCTCTCATTGAAAAAAAAATGCAACTGGAATAAAAAGGAATTCCAAGTCTGAAGGATAGCAATTAGCAAAATCAGTGTCTGGGGCACTGCCTGCATGTAATTGGACTCATGGACTATTGCCTGTAACGACTCTAATAACCATAGCTAGCAGTTGCCTCGTTCAAGCCGCTTTGTACAAAATAATCCATTAGAGCAGGCTTATGGTTCCAAAGCAACATACCACACCCCTAAGTCAACTCTAAGCACTTCTCCATGCTGAATTTTATTGCTATTGATGGCCTGTGTATTGCAATATCCTACTTTCAACATCTGTGGCCCTCTTGCTAAGAACAGAAAGGCGGGGGAGAGCTTCCTTTCTCGTCAGGCTCATATAGCTCAGGACCTTTGAGTCTGTAAAACAGCGCTGAGTGTCCTGTGAGCTTTCCTAAGTCCGGATGAGAAAGGAGAATGCCGTTCTGGTTAGACTTTCATTATGAAAAGGAAAGAATTTTGAAAGCTCTAATGAGTACTAGCAGTTCAGTGCGCTGCGCCAAAATCTGGAAGGCTCTTGCCGGTCTATTAAGCTAACATTCACGTCTGAAATCCTCAACGATGTGGTCTATTCCTTTTTTACACTACTACATGCATTTAATTGACTCTTAGCCTATGCTTCCTGTGGTAGAAACTGTCTCAACACCAGACTTTGAATTTGGAGAATTCAATATGGAATGTGAGGTGCTTTGGTTGTGAAAGCTGTCTGCTATATGTCTGTGTCCTTGAATTGTTGACCCCCAGCTGGTGGTGCTGCTTTGGGAGGGTATTGTGGAACCTCCAGAATGTGGAGCCTAGATGGAGGAAGTGGGTCTCTGGGCTTGCAAGCCAATTCCCACTTCCGGTTCACTTTCCACTCCTTGAGTGCAGATGCATTGGGACTGGCAGGCATATTGCCCCTTTGCCTTGCCTGTGGTGAAGCAATGAGTTCTTTCAACTGCAAACAAGCTTAACTCTTTCCTGCCTTAAATTGCTTCCGGTCAGGTATTTAATCGGAGAAAGAAGAAAAGAAAACAGTATGAAAACCAATCAAAATCTGATTTAATTAGGTCAGACCAAAGCTAAGCTCCATGTATAGGATGGTCCTGGAGAAAGGCCTGTTCTGTCTACACCCCAGGTTGGTTACCCAGACAAAAATACAGCCTGTACCCTGAACCTGTTTAAATCAGCCCACTGCTACTTAAGACAAGATTACATTCAGACTGAACAGTGGAGCCAGAGACATGGGATTAGGAGCCCAAGGTATCCAGTCAGATTTTAAATTTGCACAAATATAGCCAGTTATTAGTATAAGTGTGTCCAGAAAGATTTGCACAGGGCACACAACGTAATAAGGAATCACTCACTGGATATCTGAGACTTTTCAATGGAAGTGGATTTTATATACTATTTTTTTTTGTTAAATTTGGCAATTTGAGATTCTGCTACTAATTATGTAAACTTGGGGAGCTTCTACTCAATAGCACTTCTGTTGATTGGGTAGAATAACAGTGTCTTTACGAGGAAATTACCCATGTGACATGCTGGGCTCCATGGTGAGTGCTTAATAAATGGTAACTAATTTTATTATGCTGATTTTCTAAAGTAAAGATCAGCAAACACTTTTTCTCCCCAAGAGGTAAGATAGTAAATAGACATTGTGGACCCTGTCTGTAGCCTCTGTGAAAATGTTTTTCTTGGACAGCAGGCCCCATTAGAGACATGTTTGTACCCCAGTGAAAACTCATTTACAAAATTAGGGAATAGATTAGATTTTATAAGGGACTATATTTTTCCCCAATCTATAAACTAAACTAAAGCTATGCTCTGTACAAGCAATCACTCCAGGTAACATTCTCCCCTTTGTTAAAATGCTCATTATTAGCATCATTCTCTTTTGCTGTAATATTGTCTATTTAAAGGATACTTTTGATGTATCACTAGTATTTCACTATTTAATAATTCTCCCATGAGTTAATAGTTATAGAATATGTCTCAGTTTGAAGCCCTTCCAATAAATTCGTGAAGATATATTCTAATGACTCTAATAAAATATTCTAATGACTCTAATGTCCGTATGTACCTATGTTTTGTATAATCATACTTCTATCAATCTTCTAAACATTATCATGAGGTAAATCAGCATAACTCTCTCCCTGGTATTCCTTGATTCTACTCTTTAATAGAGAGGGGTTTTCCCTGGAATCTTCACAGCCTCCTGTCGATCTATGGACACTGCTTTCTGTATTTCTAGTATCTGAGTGTTTTTCCAGTATTATGGCTCACTTCCATCTCTCTACGTCAACAGAGTGGATGATTATGGAATTAATACGCATTTGTAAAGATCATCTTTCGTAAGACAGAGATAAAGGGAAATCCCTAAATCCTAGAAGTCGCCTATACTTTCCTATTTTATAAGTGTGTGTGTGTGTGTGTGTGTGTGAATGTTTCTAGATGTGGATTTGTGTGTTCCAGCAATGGTGTCCCTTTCTCCTTATCCACTATTTTATCCAGTGTTTAGGAAATAAGATTTCAGTATACCCACCATCTAATTTAGCATCACGTTTCTCAGTACTGGTCTGATCATTGTTGTTATTGAGTGGTTGTGGCTCAGCACACTAATGGCTTTGTGACAAAGCCGGCTTGAAACCAAACAAGACGTCGGTTCTTTAAAGAAAAACATTTGCAACAGTCGAGAAATTAGAGGCTCTTCCTTATTATTGTATTGCTCCCCTTTCATCTTTAGCTTTCTGATGTTTTCTTTTCATTTTCTCCTTGATGCCCTCAGACATCTTAATGAGATGTGTCTAGGCCTAGGCCTGGCTTGTAATTAACTCCTTCTCTTCTATCAGATAGTGACCATGCTCATAGTATACCCAGCCTCTGGGAGTTTAAGTGCGGGGCTTAGAAAGGGTATTAGCTGCACGGTTTCTAGGATAAGCTGCTTCTAAATCAGCAGTGAAGAATTCCACTTAAGGAGTCAACTTTCGATAGATTCCAGGATGGGGAAACGGAATGAGCAGGTTGATAGAAGCGCGCATACAAAGACAACTTTTGACTGGCATGGAAGTACAGTTTGACTTTAAGAGAAGATGAAGCTGAGGGGAAAGATTGCCACAACAGTCACTACCAAGAGCTAAGGCCCACAGCCCCTGCGTCTGAAGTGAAAGGCTTGGAAACGTTAACCTGTCAGCTTCCTCACCAGAAAGCAAATTTCACAAAGTGGGGTGTCAAGCTGCCAGGAAAGAATTCCTAGTTTCCCCAGAGAAATAAAGGTAAAAAATTGGACAAGTTTTTACCAAATATGCATGAATGGTCTGCATCTCTGTGTCTCTCAGAAATCAGCTACTACTTGACATTCTGAAATGGTTGAATTAGTTAGCTCAAAATTGCCACAGTGAGAATTGCAGAGATACTGGGGTGTGTGTAGGGGGGCCTCTATTTGGCTCTGAGTTCTGCCAGTCATACTTCCTTCCCTTCCTCACACGAAACACATTGCCCTCTCTCACAAATGTACCATAATGACATGTTCAGAGCATTTTGTCATAATCTCTGATTTTTAATGCTAAAGTCTCAGAACATGGACGTAGTGAGATCCTATTAAGCAACTTCCCCCATTTCCTTCTTCTGCTCAGTGGACTCTACTGTGACCTCAGTGACTGTTTTTTGGAGCCCTTCTTCCCTTCCTGGATGTGTTTCCACTTCTCTGAGAGCATCTTTCTATTGAGTGGATCCCACTCTTGACTTAAATTCTGTGTTCCAACCAGTCAAGTTGTAACCTAGAGCCAGCGAATTTACCCAGGCAAGCCAATTGGTCTGTGAAACCGGATTGTCCGGCATTCAGAGAACAGTGATAGTTAGGTCCATCCATCTCATGTGCCTGCAACAAGCATTGATCTGACTGTTTGCTCTGAGGCCATTCCCATCATTTCAGCTTCACCATTCCTCAGAGCAGCTCAGTGGCCATTTTCAAGCCTGCCTATAGATTCTGCGAGATTTCTGTATTCCTCAGGAATGTTCTCTTTACCTTGAGTTAGCCAGATTCTGGCTCTTCTACTGGAAGTAAGGAGTAAAGGCAAGAAACTAATAAGAGGTGCTTACTGATGTTGCAGGGAGATGTATGTGTGTTTCTATGTCCATGCATGTATATATTGTCTGTGTACAGACATATCTGACGCTATGTCTGATAGAGACCTTTTTACCTGAAATTTATACAATCTAGCCTACAGAAGGGTACTTTCTTTTTCATGCTATGTGCAACACAAGAGCCTAGCCACCTCTATACATTACTATATTTGCAGGATATAATTAGAAGCTAAATTGTATGAGAGGTGTTCTCCGTTCTGTAGCTATATCCTTTCTTCATTAGTAGCACCAGAAACTATTATCACAATATTTTCATACTTATCACAGCATATGGCTTAGTAGCCTTTCACCCACAGACCATATGTTCCAAGCACCATAAAAGTTTGAAATATGGGGTAGTGCTAAATCATATGTATACTATGAGTTTCCGACAATAATTATGTATGAAAAATTAATTTGTCAACTTGGAACAGGTAGCGATAAACAGCAATAATGACAAAACCAAACAAGTGCAACAGTGTATGGCAGATGATTGTCTCACTTTTCTCTTCCTGTGATAAGACGCCACACACAACCCAGGCAACGGACAGGGGAAAATGATAATTAGGGGCTTATATTTCCAGAGGGTGAGCCCATGGCCATCATGACTGGAACCATGGCAGCAGTCAGGAAAGCATGATGCTTTCCTGGGAGCTTAGTTCTTGATCCACAAGCAGAAGACAGAGGGGGGTAGAGAGAGCTTCCTGGGAATAGCATGATCTTCTGAAACCTCAAACCTTTCCCCATTGACACACTTCCTTAAACAAGGCCACACTTCTCAATCCCAAACAGTTTCACCAACTGGAGACCAAGTATTCAAACATGTGAGTCTATGGAGACCATTCTCAATTCAACTACCACGTCTACTGTTTTTAGGGTATATTATAAAATATGTATTATGGAGAGAACATGTTTGAGAAATTTGAACAGAAACAAAGTCCCCATCAGGGATTTTCTACAGTATAAGAATAGCCTAGGAAGCTTCCCTTGGCTATTAGAAAAGGAACAGTGGCTTAGTAAGGACCAAAGCAGCCATTGTTTCCACTGACCCAGAGGTTTCAAGTCTGTCCCCACAATGAGGGACATTGTGGGATTGGTATGGATTAGCATAGTCAGTCAGGACCCTTTACCATTAAGCTGCCACTCTGTGAAACCATCAGACCCCTACCTGAGTCAAACACTGACAAATCAACACTACCCTCCTTTACACAGTGATTGGAACCAGAAACTTCAAGAACAATAGCTTCCACATAAAAATGTGCTAGTCCTTGCCCAGGGCATAGTCCACGGCTCTCTTGCAGACGGCTTGAACTTGGCCTTTCTCTTCCAGCCTGACGTGGGTGATTGTTTCATCATCCACCAGTCTCTCACCAGGATTATATTGTACATAGTGTAAAACATTGTGTTAAAAGTCAATGTGGATGGTCTGCATTGTGCTTTCTTGCAAAATGTCTTAGGTCACAGCTGGCTGCAGGTAGCCAAAGTGAGCATGGGAATCATTAGGACAAAGGGGGAATTTGCTAATGCTGTAGTCACTTCAAGGGAGGCAGAAGTTTGCTGCCTGCTTCTAAGGGTCAGGAAGGGGCATGTATTCCGCGGTTGCCATCCTGTCCATACATGTCTTATTTCAATACCCTTCTTTTTGTATGTCTGTCTTCTCTAGTACTGGAGTCCCGGGCCCCACTGTACCATATGCCTTTCATAAGCTTTAGCATTCACAGGTCATGCTGAGTCTTCCGAAATCCTAGTGAGTTCAGAAGAAATGGAAACAGCTTTGTTAGGAAAGCTTTCTACTTTAAATGGTATTTTTTTCATAAAAAAATTGCTTAATAATACTATTTAGAATTCTAGACTTCTAACCATGCCACTAATTGGTGTGAAGTTCTGAGTGACTCAAGAATCCTGGAATATGGAACTAAAATATTAAAAATATATTGAAAGTTCCTGAATGTGGCATTAGATTGAAACACAAAGACCTGGAAAAATCTCGCGTGTCTTAGATTTACAGTAAAAATGAGTGTTGAGAATGAGAAAACCGTGGGAGTTTGCATGAAAAATTAAACAGAGCCCTTCTTAAAATGTAAAAAAAAAAACTTATAAAATCACCTTGTTACAGCTTTTAGATGAATAAAATAAAGATACCATTTCTCAAGAAATTAATTAGAAAATACTGGCTGTTTGCACCGAGCTCCGTTTTAAAAACTGTACACATTTCAAGGAAGCAAATAACAGGTCACCCCTGCAGTAAGTACATCTTAATTACATCCTCATGTTAGCAGTTGACACGAGCTCTCTTAACACAATGACAAACCTTCAATATGGAGCCATCAGTGCACACATTGGAAAAGAGAACACAATAGCCCAGAGATGATCATTTGAAGCCGACTGGCACAAACACAGCATCCCTCTCCAAATGGAAGTTTGAGATGTTTTTCTACTTAGCATTTACTACTTTATTGATACTCAAACTCCAGGAGGGCCCTCGTCTGTAGCCTTCATGGTAAAAAGTATAAGGAAAGGTTTATTAACCCTGGACGAAGGAACAACCGTGGTTTAGCTTAAGAATTCAGCCTCTGTGTTCGTGAGATAGTGGGGGGGGGGGGGGGAAGCACCCAGTCCTGACCAGAGTTCCTGTCATCACAGCTTCTGAAGGAATTGTAAAGAAGTGTCATGGGAAACTATTTCTGTAAGGGTCTCATATTTCTGATCGGTGTGCACTTTGGATATTGATCACTCTGAACCACTTGCCATTCGAAAGTTATTAAAATGGCTCTCACTCCACGTTCATAGGAATCACACTGTGAAGGAATCACAATTTGTTCTTGTTTGGGAGAATTTAATTTTTTTTCCAGTCTGTGTCATGTGTTTTTTCCTTTATTTATTTATTTAAAATTTCCACCTCCTCTCCTCCTCCCATTTCCCTCCATTGCCCCCTCCCCCTCCCTCTCCAGTCCTAAGAAAAGTCAGGGTGCCCTGCCCTGTGGAAAGTCCAAGGCCCTTCCCCCTCCATCCAGGTCTAGAAAGGTGAGCATCCAAACAGACTAGGCTCCTAAAAAGCCAGTACATGTAGTAGAATCAAAACCCAGTGCCATTATCATTGGTTTTTCAATCAGCCCTCATTGTCAGCCACATTCAGATAGTTGGTTTGATCACATGATCATTCAGTCCCGGTCCAGCTGGCCTTGGTGAGCTCCTATCTTCATAAGAGTATGGGAGAGCTGGCCTTGCCTCTTGTTCTATGCTGCCCAGGGAAGGGACAGGGCAACTCTCCTGTAGCAGCCTGTGAGGGGTAAGCACTTGGATATCTTCTTCATGAAGGCCTTTCTAGCCAAATATTTCAAAAAAAAATGAAAAAAAAATACAAAGGAAAGAGAAAAGAAGGGAGCTGTGATAGCCAGTCCATTTGGTGTGATGCTCTGAATGACAATGCACCTGAAGCCTCACATATTTGAACGCTAAGTCACCTGGGAGTAAAACTCTTAAGAAAGGACCAGGAGGTCCAGTGTGTTGGAGGAGGTGTACCACTGGGTGGGCTTGAACATTTTAAAAGCCTGGGCCAGACCCAGTCACCCTTGCTGCCTGCTGCCTCTGACAGATATAAAGGTCTCAGCTACTGCTCCCATCAACATACCTGTCTGCTTCCCAGCGTGATGATCTCACAGCTAACCCTTTCTGATTTTAAGCAAGTCCCAAGTTCAATGTCTTTGTCTTATATGAGTTGTCTTTGTCCTGGTGTCTTCTTCACAACGATAGAACAATGACTAAAACATAAGACAGCAAGGAAAGACATGGGTAATGGGAAACAAAATGGAGCCCTTTGCAAGAGCAGCGTGCTTTTAACCAAAGAGTCGTTTCTGCAGCCCCAGTAAGAACAACTGTTTTGATTTTAAAGGAAAGTGGGGAAAGGAGAAAATACGGAGGGTGACAGGGAGCGGGGAGAGGAGTAGGAGAAGGGAGCAGGACAGAAAAATATGGCTGTTGTCTCTAAATTCACATGGCTCTAGGAAATAATTTAAAAATAATTATAATATAAACTCTAGGACTGGCCACAGGTAGCCTGTTCCAATACGACCAACATGATGATGATTTAAATTAAATGAAGGTTTATTTCTATTTAGCAGTCTTCCTTGCATAGTACCACTGTGACTGGTGGTTACTTTGTTGGTTCCTTCTCTGCCACCCTTCACTCCCAGCTTTGCCTTCTGATAGAAGTGGGTTGACTTAATGCAGCCATTGTGTTAAAACCCCAGCTACCAGAGATCGAGTCAAGAAAGGAGGAATGGACCCTTTAAAAGTAGAGGAATCTGCCGTTATAAATACCGTTCCTGCTCTTGTTCTGTTTGCCAGAGCCTAATTTAAATAGCCATAGCAAATTTAAACAGCATCTGAGAAATGTGCTCCACTAAACTCCTATTCATACAGAGGAAGAGGAGCGTGGATAACGGGGAACAGCAGGCAGTGGCTCACGTGCGGATGAAATGCTTTCAAATGGGTTCATAGAGTTTCATTTTAAATATCGTACATACTTCAAACTATTTCCTTCAGAAAGGAAGCCCGAGGACAGGATTAAAAGGCTGCCATTTGATTTAGGCAGTGTTGACAGAGGTGTTGAAGGTGAAAAAATAGCATGGAGAGATGGGGGGGCTCCATATCCACAGGGTTACTGCCTCACAGTGGCTCATGCCTATCAAGTTCATCGAAGTGGTACAGTAGCTCTAAACACGTGTTGCACCTTGGCCACACAGGGATTTTTGATGAAAATATCAGGGAAAGAAAGTTATTAGAGGGACTCAAGAAGACGCACATTGCACCTAACATGCACGTAGGCAAGGATCTAGTAATCTCTTCTCTGATATGAATCTCGCTCCTTCTCCCTCTCCTTCCCTCTCGTGTGTGTGTGTGTGTGTGTGTGTGTGTGTGTGTGTGTGTGTGTGATTATGGTGTTAATTTGGGGCTATGCAAAAAAATTTGTGTACACATATGTGGAGGTCAGCACTGGGTGGCTCTGTTGATGTCCAGTCTAAATTTAAATTTTCTATTTCCTTCCTTCCTTCCTTCCTTCCTTCCTTCCTTCCTTTCTTCTTCCCTTCCTTTCTTTCTTTTCTTTTTTAACATGGTCTTAGGAAGCCCTGGTTTGCATAGAACTTACTATGTACATCAGACTAGACTTGAACTCACAGAGTTCTAAGTTTCTCAGTCTCCTAAGTATTGGCATCAAAGGTGTGTGCCGGCACCTCGAGCTCCATCTCCTTCATTTGAGGCAGGTTCTCTTCTGGAACCTGGAGCTTACACCTTCAGTTTGGCTGGTTGGCCAGGAAAGCCCAGGAGTCCTGCTGTCTCTGCTTAGGCGCCCAGGATCAGACAAAGATATTCATGTCTGCACATCAAGTACTTTGCCAACTGAAACATCGTTCCAGTTTCTTGAAGTCTCTTTTGATGTGGGTGGATTTTCATTTGACTTGCAGTTTTGGCCTTTTCATTAACCATCGCTTTTACTCATATTCAGAAAGAGTGAAATAGAATGAAGGATGGAATGGGATGGAATTTGTTGTATACTCACAACTCAGCCTCTTTCATGTGTCCTCTTTGGTGACTTTCCTTTGCCTAGAAAATGTGCTCTCTAGTCTACTGTATGCTTAGTGCTTCCAAAGAAACACTTTATGGAACTCTGTAAATGCAGAGAGCCTTGGGTCCTGCAAAACCATCTGTGGCTGGCTGGAAAGTCAGCCTCTCTCTGGAGTTTGCTATTGGGAGATCTGTTTGGGATTTAAACTTAAGCGCCAATCTTCAGGTTCTGTTTTCTCTGCCACTACTTTCATCTGCCTTCCTGACTATCTACCTTAGAACTCTGCTGGTTGCAAAGGAATTAATGATAATCTCATTGAAATTAAAAATAAATAAATAAATAAATAAATAAATAAATAAATCAACAATCACATAGTCTGTAGACTGATTCACTGATGCTATTTAAAGGAGAAGAGAATTAGTTGTGGTCATCTTATTTTTGTTTGTTATGGCTATAGTTTGTAGAGAGCACATGCAGTTCCTAGCACTTTACTAAGAAAAATATGAATCATATCCCACCCATTTCCAGAGCAAATATGAAAGATTTTCAGATAAGGAGTAGTTATTAAATGCCTACTACTAAAAGTTCTAAAAAAAAAACAAGCAGACAGAATCTATCCACTTGTATAGAATTTAGCTGATATAAATATAGATAATAGATATAAATAGATATTAATTGTTCATGTGAAGAAGCATAGGTTCTGATTTTGATTAGTGGCACACACACATATAAAATGGCAAACTATGCAATATGGCCATAGAGAAAACAATTCTCATGGGGACTTTGGGGAAGGGTTTAGGGGAAGGAAAAAGGCAGCAAGGGGAACAGAGAAAAATGTTGCACTCAATTAAATATAAGAAAAAAAATCACAAAAAGAAAAGCAGAATAAAAAAGAAAAAAAGAACAATTCTTAAGAATCAGCTAGCTAAAGGAAGATTACATATATACTTTTGTCAATTAGGGGTCTGAGTATGACAACAAAGACTCAGACTCCAAAAGAGATGACAGCACATACCAAAGCCTTGTGGTATAAGAAAAAAAAATCCCATTTTAAAATAGTTGATGTCGCTGGGTGGTGATAGGAAGAGAGATCCTGAGTAGGGGATAAACAGTGATAGATAATGGATTTAGGTTTAAGAAGGCAGTTTAGCTTTATTTTAAGAGGACACCAAGAATGTTTGTGGAATGTTGAATGAGCTGTGGACCAGTGGTACTTGAGTGGAAAGGGGTGTGCACTTTTATTTTTAGTATGTATGAGATAGAATGAGTGAAAGGATTGAGGTACAGGGAAAATTTTGGTGTCAAAGATGGTACTTGTATACCAGGATAAGATGGCTGTCTCTGAGTGCTTTCTCTTTGAAGAAAACTATACATGTGTTTGGTTTTAATAATCTGCTTGATATGGTTGTAATGGGTACATATGCTTCTGCTTGTGACAAATGTCTACCATTTAACATCCCAGCCAGAGTACTCTCTACATGAATCACCAAAATGTGTGTTATTGGAAGAGAAATCAAGATAAAATTGTCCTAAGATCAGTTAAACACCTCACCCAAATATAGTTTCTGCTGAATATTTTCCTAGGGTTATTTAAAAAGTCCTATGTTGTGTGGATGTAGAAGACTGAACTTTTGACCATGACTGTGCTTGTGAAGGTTTAGTGGGGTGTGTCATGTGGAGTAAAGGTCTAGGACCTAATTGTAGCTTTAAAAAAATCAAAAAGGAATGAAAGGCATAGTCCTCCAGTGGCTGTTTTTATTTTTCTTTGATGGATCCTGTTTTTGCATCGTCTTTTCTCATGCTGCAAATCCATTAGACAGATACAACTTTTCCACAGTCCCCATTGTGCTCCCAGCTGTGGGATGGATCCGCCTCTGGGTATAGATCCATGAATACCACATCTTAGGTTAGCTAGCAGCATTTTTACTTTTAAATGAAACAGAATAGTTAATCGAAAGCCCTATAATCCAATTAAACATAAAGAATCAAAGTAAAAGGAATTGATTTCTCTTCTTTTCTGAAGGGGAACAAAGATGGAGTGCTGAAAGTGAAATAATGTCATGGCATAGGGAAAACCCAAATGTCTACTTAGGACTAGGTTCAAATGTTTAAAGGATCCCAAATAACCATGTGACAATATAAGGCTCAGCCATATCTTCATTCTCTCTCAGTAGGTTATTGCAGCTCATGTATTTCTGTGTGTACATTATTTACCTTATGATTGCAGATGTTCAAAAGCCATCAGTGCCCCATCTCAGTTCTGCACTAATGTAATGCACAGGACAACATAAAGCCTGTTTGTTTGGTCACCCTTAATTTTGCTAATGCTCTGTCTGACTCTGTTGTTTAAAAAGCAGTCTTTCCTGAAAATAATTTTACGGTTTGAGACACTGAGGTCTACAGTCAGTTACTCAGTATTGTCACCTGTACTGGGGGCTTAGTTTTTCTACCTCGCTAATTGCTCCTGGTCTTCATTGACCAAAGCTGGGGTATTTTGAAGAATGATGTTTTATCGGAAATACCAGGCTTGAGAAAAAGGCATAGATTTCACAATTCTGCTGCATGTACACTGTTAGTTCAGGGTAGCCAGGTAGCCAGGTAGCCACTAAATGACTAGTTAACCTTTGTTTGACATTGTGTCCCCGTATGTAGCTTCTAGGACCTGCTCCTACATACGGAAGCCCTGAGTCATTTCTCTTTCCATTCCCAGCCAGGACTCATTACCCAGCTTCAAACTAATTCCAAGAGATCCTGGGACAATCCAGGAGCACGTGGAATATGCAGCAAGCCCTACTGTATCTGATACACTAAATTTGTTAGCTTTCTACAATATAAAATTGACCAGATGGCATACTTTGATTGAAATTGTTCTAACAGGTCTTTGTGCATGGTTTCAGGAATGAAGTGTTAGGAGTATTCACGATGAAAAAAATGATTCTTTCTGGACTGGAGAGTGGGCGCGATGAGCATAGTTACTATATAAAATTGATGTCAGCCAGTCAAAGAAAGTAAAGGAGATAAGGGAATGGAAAGGAAAAACAATTGCAGAGTCTAAACTCATGGAAGCAAGCTAACTATGCTAATTAATCAAAATGACCTTGAAAGAGAAAATGAAAGCTAAATACAATATCTGTAGAGCTTCAGTGCCCTTGTGAGCAGTCTTGATAGTCCATGTTGATTCACCAGCTAATTTTAGATGAAGGGATGATGTTATCTTCAAGGAACCCAGGGGAATTCCATCTGTAACATCTAGGTAAGATCAAGGATACGCAGTCGTTTGAAAAGTTATGGATGGGACTCGAGGATCAAGACAGTGCATACTAAAGCAGACAGAATATGATTTGGTGACACATTTAGTGTGTGTGCAATACCAAGCCCTGCATGAAACATGAACTCTGATAGACTTTGCCCCTGTGTTATTATAGACTTGGGAGTTTAGAGAGGAAAAAAAAAGACAATGATGAATTCATACACAGAAAAGGAGAAAAAGTGTGAGAAAGCGAATTCTAGCTTTCTCTTTCCTAAGTCTGACAACGTATTTTTGTATGAATGGGCAAAGTGTGTTTTCTGTTTTACTGCTTACTACATTAGTAGTGACAGTGGTGACGATTTAATGAAATTTCAAAGCTCTGTAACAAGTGCTTAGCACGCATTATGCAGTTTTATATTCATACCATATTGTGCCACCACTCATTATGACAAATTATGACTAACTGAGGACAGACAACTTCCTAAGATCCATTTGCTAATACACTGGACTTGAGCTGCATGAAGCTACATTAGCAATGAAAGTCTGTTCTGCCTGTCTCTACTGTTAGAATTATATCTCTTGCTTCTTTTTCATCTCCAAACTTCTCCTGTGGATATATGTTCTGCTTCACGTCTCCAAAATCTCTCCTCTTTCTCCCCGAATAATATATACTATAAAAATGAAATTTGAGGGCGATAACCAGACTGTCTTAACTATAAAAATGACCAGGTGATACAAGCTCCTAATTTACACTTTGAAGCTTATTGCAAAATTAACTGGGATTTATTGAGACAAAGGAATGATGTCTGGATAAAAGACACAAAAACTTCTATTCTTAATTTAGATATCAAACTGTAGCTCTGCAACGTGTTGGAAACAAAATCAGTACTCTATCAATGAAGAGTAAATGGAACAAGCAATTACTACATATTATTAATTAGGAGAAATAAAAAGTAGATGGTTTTGTATGGCAACAGTAAAAAAACTTCATGTTGAAAACATTTAAAACTATACCTTATTTGAATTTATACACATAAAATTTCCCACATTAAATGCTAGCAGTACCTTAAATACTTTAAAAAATATTTAAATACTTTAAAAAGCATTGTGTAATTTGTATATGTATGTGTATGTAGTGTGTATCTGTGTGTGCATGTGTGTACAAGGGTGCTCCCACATGTGTGTGCGCAAGACAAAATTTGATGACAGGAGACTTCCTAAATTATGTCCACCTTAGTTTTTAAGACTGACACTAGAGTTACTCAATTGACTAGACTGGTAGGTTTCTGAGCTCTGGAATCACCCTCCTGTCTCTCTTTCTGGTATTAGTATTATGAAGCTGACCACCCCCAACAATTTGCACAACTTCTGAGTATCCAAATTCCAGCCCTCACACTTTCCAGGCAGGCCTGATACCAACTGAGCCATTGTCCTAGCCCATGAAGGAGTTCTTCTTCTGATTTTCCAGGCTTGTCCATGTTTTCATTTCTTTCAAACATTTGCTTTGTATTTTAAGTTTTCATTTAATAAATTAAGCTCTATAGAGCAATGTCTCATTCCAATTTTGTTTATTGTTATAACACATGCTGTCATCTAGAGTATTTCACTATCTAATAAACCACTGATTGCATTCGCCTGCATATTACTTTAAAATTGCCTACCGACTTACAGACTTATTTAAAACAGTTCGCCTTGCTCCCCAAACACCAACTGTTGGTTTTCCCTCTTATTTCTTGAACTTCAAAATTGATAATAACCTTGACAAATATTATCAGATATAGAGTAGGTAGAATTTGATGAGGATGGCAGAAGCATCATCCTCAGCACACTTCACAGGGCCTGCGGGAACGGCAAGAGCTGGGAAGCATGAAAGGGGAGCAGTGGTTTTACAAGTGGGTTACAATTTTTATTGACCTCTAGCCTGAGTCCAATATCTTTGTTCTAAAGAGTGGAACTAGCAGTTATAAAAAGAAAATCTCTTCATGTTAGGAATCCCAGCTGCCTTGTTTTTTCCCAACTAAGTTATGTGTAAAACATAAAGAGAATTCTTAGATCTGTTGGGATACGGGGTTGCTAGGGTGACTGTTAAAGGAAGTGAGGCTGGCACTATCAGAGATCAATAAGAACAGGGAGGCGCTGGGGGCTAAAGTTAGAAATATTAAATCTTTGGACAAGACCTTTTCTTCTAAAGCTTAGCGATCTAATTGGTTTTCTTGGTTTTATCTTTCAGCTCAGTTCCCTAACACATGGACACCTCGGTTCAGAGCCTACATTTGTTGTACCTCTCTTTGTACTTCCTCAAGACATGAGGTGAGTTCAGACCCGGGAAAGTGGTGCAGCCATAGGCAGTCAGATTTCATACCCCACAGCATTTCACTATTGGTCCTGGAATCTGTTCTTTACTTATATCCATTTTATTACCCCTCCAAGAAGATAACTGCCCCAAGGGTGCCTATTAAAACCCCCTGATACTATACAGAGCTATCCCTTCCCACACAAGCAATAGTGGGCTACATTAAATACCTTGTACACCATGGTCAAGTGCATTTTCCCACCATGTTCACTAATCACCCATAAAGAGGAGAGGAAAGAGCATAAAGAAAGGGCACGTCTACCTCTTACAGTCTCTGACTGGTGATCCATGGAGGAGCACTGGCTATTTATCACACACACAGACACAAGGAGGGCTGAGGATGATAACTCTGGTCTCAACAGTCAGCATTCACCAACAGCTACCAGACTCTATAAGGCAGAATGTATGTCACAAGCAAGCTACTTACTGCCTATGTAGACAACACTTAAATGTTAAACATCATGGCCAGCAAGATGGCTTAGTGGGTAATGGGCTGAAAGACTCTATCATCTAGCCCCTCCCACAACCTTCCCAAACTTATCTCCTAATGCTTTCCCTCCTATTGACTATCACCCCTCAGTTACTGCTTCTTGTACATGTCAGGTGCATTAAACCCTCAGCTGAAAAATATCTCTTTTTTTCAGTAACCTTTTTTTTTGTAAAATTTTTTTTATTGAGTTTTATTGAGCTCTACGTTTTTTCTGTTCCCCTCCCTGCCTGTCCCCTACCCCTTCAACCCTCCTCCAAGGTATCTTAAAAGACTTAGTTGCCAAGTCTGATGACCACCCAGCTTGGTTCCAGGACGTACATGTTATAAAGAAAAAACAAATTTTTTACAAGTTGTCTTCTGACCTCTTCACACAGGCTGGGGCACCTACCTGCCCCCCACCCTCATCTCCAAAATCAGGATCACATATCTTTCCAAGAAGAGATATAGGCATAAAAATCAAGTCTTAATATTTCTATTGACTCCTCATCACATCGAAATTGGATTTCCAACCCTGAGCGTTGAATCCTGTTTAGTGCCAGTATAATTCCAATGAATGGAATTTTAACCAGCATCATTGATTGGAAAACACTTTAGGGGGTGACATGATTAAACACTATGATCAGGATTACTACAAAAAAACTTTCTAAAGAAGCTGGTGAAATACGCAGTGATCAACCATCATTACAGTCATTGTCTGCATAAATGTTATCTAGGGGGAGAAGACTTTTGTTGTAACTTTTCCTATCTACTGGATACAACTAGCAACAGAATTTCACACAGTGTGATTACAATCTATTTTAGTTAGGCTTACTGTTGCTGTGAAGAAACACCAGGACAAAAGGAACTTGTGGAGGAAAGGCTTTATTTGGCTTGCATTTCAATATCAGACTTCATCATCCAAGGCATTCAAGACAGGAACTCAAACACGGCAGAAGCAGATGTAGAGGTCATGGAGGGGTACTGCTTGCTTGCTTGCTCTCCATGGTTAACTCAGTCTGCTTTCTTAGAGAACCCAGGACTATTTGCCCAGAGGCAGCCCCATCCATTATGTTCTGATTACTCCCACATCAATGACGAATTAAGAAGATGCTCCACAGGGTTGCCTTGAACCCAGCCTTATTAAGGCATTTTCTGAATTGAAGCTTCCTACTCTCCTAAGACTCTGGTTTGTGTCAAGTTGATATCAAACTATTCAGAACACCATCTTTACTTCACAGGTGAAGAAACTCAGAGACGGAGAGTTTAATGATCATTCAAAAGAGTCGCAGAGAGGGACTGAAGAGGACTCTTGTAGAGGACTTCAATTCAGTTCTCAGCACAGCTATCTCTAACTGTAGTTCCAGGGAATCCTTTATCCTCTACTGAACCCTGTGGATACCTGTCCTCACATCTCCTCATACCCACACATACAAATACACACAATGCACACAGTTAAGAAAACAGCCAAATCTGTCAGTATTGATACCCTCAAAGTCCTGATTTTATCCAGCATGCTCTCATTTAATTGCTTTCCTTATATTTTCCTGTCTCATTTATTACTCAATTTCTATACTGTTCTTCAGCCTATTTATTTCTATGTATTGTTTAAACCAAAGTTTCCTTTGGAGGAAGGCTCTCAGTTTTGTCATTTATTTTCATAAATAGTCTCACTTAACAACGAATTGCAATGTTCATTTATGCAACCATTGGTATAAAAGCACACCAAATATCCAACTTATCTCAAAAATTAAATCAGGTGTTAGATTTGGTCAATAGAGTCAAACATGCTAGGCATGCAAACTTAATTAGAATTTAGTCTGAGAAAGAGCACGGGGCTATCAAAGATTCTATGCAAGGAAAGAATAGGGGAACGAAGCAATTCCAGCCTCAAGCTTGGAGGATGAGGGGGAAGCCACGAGTCAGCTGATGGAGCAGTGGAAATGTTATACAGGCAAATGCAATGATGTGAGAATGAATAAATCTACTGAACTGGAGAAGCCCCAAGTAGTACAACTACAATATATAGTTCCAACTACTAAGAACCTACTTGGTTCCAACACTGTCCAACGCTGCGGCTGTCCACTTAGTGGTATTTCCATTAAAAGGGGACACCAGACAGAGCTTAATTGGCAGGGCATATGTCAGCAGCTGTGGAACTCTGATCCTATCTTAGTGTCAAAACAGGCTGTGCAGTACTTAAATCAGAGGTTGATGGGAGGTGGGAAAGCCCAGTATTTTATGTGTGTTAATAGGGCACTTCTTCAGCTACAATGTCTCTTTTAAAAGACTTTAAATCCTACAGAATGGAGGTTAGAATCATAAGACAGTAAACCTCAAATAGCAATTTACTTTGAAGCAGAAATGTAGTTACAGATGATGAGGAGGTGATAAAGTAGGCACATAAGTTACCCCTAACATAAGAACCGAAAAAATTTAAGAGTAGAATTTCGGGTGCTGAGAAGAGCAAGTGAGTGTACTGGTAAATGTTTACTTTGGTTCATTGGAGAAAAGCTTTTCAGTCATTCCTGATAGTCTTGGCAAAACCCTAGCCATGTCTAAACTAGCACGCTCATATAATAGTTACATGATAAGACCCACTGTGCTTCACAGTAAATCAAGATATTCCACGTCTATGTTCCACAATAAGCCTAAGCTATATTAAACAGTAAATCACGGAATTCCTCAATATACACACTAAAACTTTTTCAGCTTACTTGCCTTTTTTTTTCTCTTTAAGGTATTATCTCCTAGTGGTGGAGGAAGGTCAGACATGTGTCTTGTACCTAGCTGTGCCACTTTATCCCTTCGCCAGTGATGCCATCACATCCCTTCTCCCATGGCTAGAGCCGTGAGCATTAGATGTGAAAGAAGCTTCCAAGATCACAGCTCTGGAGACGCAGTGAGTGGACTGGTGGTGACTATAGGAGGAAGTGGAGCAGAAAGGGCTGTAAGGTGAGAAACTGCACCGCTCAGAAACCTTAATGAGCAATTTGTCATAAAGAATCAGCAGCACATAGGTGGCAGCATGCCAATGAGTTGTCTAATGGTAATTTGATTATTATAAAGTATTGCATTATCAGGATGAAGGTGTACTTTCCCAAATCCATTTGCATGTTACTCATTCTGCACCTGCAGATACTCAGGAATTTTCCAACAGTGGGAGCATCCTGCTGGAACCTTCCCTTGAGCAGTGAGCTCAGTCTGTCCTCACCTGCCACCTCCTCCTCAAGATACAGAGTGATAAACAGAAACGATGAACTACCGTAGCAGATCATGTGAAGAAACACATGATTCTAGGGACTAGTAAGGCATTATAGCACATCTGTGAACAGATCAAGGCAGATTTTTATTATGCTCACTTGTAAATATTCAAAACTCTCTTGAGCCCTTCGTGACATCATAAGATGGATAAACATGCTGAGCTGTGACGCAAGCTTTTCTCAGAAATGGCTTACAGACAGGGAATAATGTGTTGGCTATTCACATTACTTAAATTTCATTACCACAGAAAGTAGCCTATAAGGATATTATTATCATAAATAATTAAACTCAAACAACACTGGTCAAAATAAATATGCCAAGTACATTTTGTACTTTAATGATCTTGTTTTGATTGTGGCTGTTTGAGGATCCTTTTGCTGTCCTTTAGTGTTGGGGGACAGGTTTGGTTGTTTGATTCTTATTTACCTAAGTACTAATTCCCTCAAACTAGCAACTCATATTTTTCCCTCCTAGTTGTCAATTAAATTTAATAAGAACATACTGTGTGGGAAAATGATGTTATGTAAAATACAGTTTGTGAAGAAGTTCAAGAGAGAATTAGAAATCTGAGAAGCTCAGTCTTAAGCACAATTAATGCATAGATACTTATTTCTTCCAGTTTTATGCTAGCATGCACTGAAAACTCAGTCAAATTAGGTAAAAATCTTATTTGAAAACTCCAAAAGGATTGTGTTATTTTTCCCCCCAAAATATGGTTAAAACCAATGGTTCATATATGGATGTACTGTGAACAAATGAGACACATTGGAACCATAAAATGTAAGCAAGGGACTGGGGAGATTGCTCGATGGTTAAAGCACCTGCCCAGGAAATATGAGGACCTGAATTCAGATCTGCACACTCATATAAACTCTGGGCAGAGATGGTAGCTGTTCTATAATTCCACTCTCAGAAGACAGAAGCAGGAGGCCCCCAGAGCAAGCTGGCTAGCAAGATTAGCCTTACAAATCATCTCTGGGTTTGACTGAGACCCCGCCTCAATGAATATAGTGATTCCTATAACCAATCTCAGGCCTCCACTTGTACAGGGACTAGTTCCTAAAACATACGCAAAAGGATGAATACACTCATGCAAATCCCACAGGCACACACACACATAGAACAGGATTTAAAAAAAAATAAGATTCATACGAATGCAGAAAATCATATCTGTTTTCCCAATTTGGAGAGGACAAGGCTTTAATACAGTAGGAAAGCGTTTATAGAAGCAGATGTACTCAGGTTTGAATTGTTTCCCCAACCTTGAAACAGTGATGGAAATTGGGATAGAAAGGGAGAAACTGGTTGTTATTTTAGAAATTCATATTTTGATAGGCTCGGTTGTTTACTCATCCACGTTCAAAGTAGATTTGTCCTTGCATGCACCGCTAGCTCAAAAATATCCTCTATTAGGACAGGTCTGGGACTGGGCTTGCCAGCAAAGGTGTACTTTTTCAAGGCTCTTCTCCAGCTTTGGAACTTAGAAAAAGCAGCTAGTAGATGTCTCTTTATTTCAAATCTAATTATTTTCCTCATTGAAAGCACATGAGCTGAGCCAGAGTCTCGAAGCTCTCATGATATCAGGTTACTAGGGAGGCATTATAGACTCACACATTCTGGCAGTGCATGGAGAATTTCTTCCTGCAGGAGAGGTGATATGAGGTGAAGGGAGGATGGGACCCTCCTCTTCCTGGACTTCAGGAATTAGTTCCTAGGAACTAATTTTTCCTAGGAAATTTTTTTAAATTTTTTTTTTTTTTTGTGCTTCCTTTTAATGGTTTGTGCTTCAAAACGAGCAGTACCTCGGTGGATCTACTAATTAAGTAAACTGAAGAATTTTCTCTCATAATGGTGAGTCCATGTGCTATTTATTGAAGAAATTGGATTTGATTCTGGGAAGGACGCACTTAATGAACATACCTGGGCTGTGTCTCTTTCTTTTTCTTTTTCCTCTAATTCTACTCAGCTCTGCAGCCCTGTCCCTAACATCTAGAAAAATGATTTTCCTTCTGTAGATGCCTGACAACGCTTTGAAAATTTAGCCTGAAATGAAATGAATGCTAGCAAATGAGTTTAACTGAACTGTATTTACTAATGACAAAGCTTTATTTTCACAAAATTTTTATATTTTTCAAACAGCTCTGAAGATTATAATATCACCTCAGTTTTACATATAAGGAAAGTATTATTCAGGAAACCTAGTGGAGAGGATCATATCCACAGTCTATTTGGCTAGCCCTTGGCAGAGGAGAATGTCTTGTTCCCCTCTGTCTTTCCACACATACACACATTTCCTCACAGGTAGTATGTTGCAATTGGTATGCAATGACCAATTTTTAAAGCAAACTAATGAATTTATGTTGGAAGGGTGTTTTCCTTTAAATTCCAAATTCTCTTCTTGAATCGGGAGACTTAGTTATTTGGTAAGTTTTGAATTATATTTTTCATGTGGAAGTAGCTGAAAGCTCATTGGTTGCCCCCTGAAATTTGAAAGAACTGTTAACTCAGAACAGCAGGGAAGTGCTAAAAGAATTTCCTGTCCCATCAGGGGTGTAAAACAAATGCATGCAGCTTCGTAATGATTTCGGTCACTGCTTTCCAAGATGTATCCCAAGGAGACCCTCTTGGAGCATGTTATTAGATATTCTCTACTGTCCCCTCCCCTCTTCTCCTTTGTGTGTTTGGTGTGTGTGTGTGTGTGTGTGTGTGTTTGAAGTGCCCTGTGATCAAACATGTTTGGATAATGCCGATTTAAAGGAAGGCTTTAACATAGATTCTGCCTCTCCAGGGACATGTTAATGCAAGATATTTCCTTGCAGCATTCGGCCTTCACTCTTCTGCGGCTGGAAGTCCTCAAAACATGGCTTGAGAAACATTCTTTTTGCTTGTTTGTTTGTTTTAAAATTTAAGATGTTATAGAAGAATGTCTTTGATTTTATTGAGCTCTACCTTTTTCTCTGATCCCCTCTCTTCCTCTCCCCTCCCTTTATACCTCTCCCATAGTTTCCATACTCCTAATTTACTCAGGAGATCTTGTCTTTTTCTACTTCCCATGTAGATTAGATCCATGTATGTCTTAATAGAATTGACTTGTGTTTGAGAAAATTCTTTTCACTGCATCCTTAAAGGACTCATGTGTGTGTGTGTGTGTGTGTGTGTGTGTGTGTGTGTGTGTGAATATTAAGTTAAGGATACCATCAAGACTGGAAGAATGGATCCTTTCATTGTGTGATAAGGCAGATTGGGTTGCATGCCTACAGGTATAATGTATATATGGTATTGACATTCCTATGCCTTAGAATTTAGAATTTTGCCCTTCTCATCAAATTTTTCTTCAATTCTTCTGAAAGTGGAAGTTTATGACAACTCAAATGCTTTTTTTTTTTTTTTGCAAGTATCCTACATCTGGCAACAGCCCTCTATTGACAAGGGTTCCATAACTCTTAGTTGTATGGTTTGAATGTACTTTCCAAATACAGAGAAGAGAAACATAGAAAGTTATATAAGGTCTGGAAAGTCATAGTTGACATCTCTTTTGCCAGTGATGAGTCCAGAATAGAGAGGGCAACCCCTACCAATTGGAGTCCTTTTCAAAGCTTGTTTCAGTTGGACCTGAGGGAAAAAGGGTTTTACATCGTATGTCTTAGATGTTGAAAGTATGTATCTGTGAAACAACCTGTGGGTTCAGCAGTATTCTATGAGAGAACCTAGAGCTCTGAAATGGACAGGACTAAGAGTAGATGAGGAAAGAAAGTAAACTGGAAGTGGTTGTGCGGGAGCAGAAAGACTGTGGGTCTTCCAAATCATTGTCAAGAAATCAAATATTGATTGCCAATGCACAGGATCTAAACTATATAGCAGTCAAACCTCTGAGCATGCATGTGAGGTAGTTTTGAGATTGACTTACTGGATTTGGAAAAACTCAGTCAAAATGTAGGAGGAACCATCCTAGACTCCTAGACCAAAGAAAAAGGAGAAAGGGAGCAGAGCTTTAGCCTTCATCACTTCCAGTGTCCTAACTGCAGATGCAATGCAGCCAGCTGCCTCAGCTTCCCACCCCAGGTCTTCACTGTCACTATGTACCCACACACCGTGGAGCCACAGTTGACTCTTCTTATCTGGAATTGTTTTAGCCTGTTATTTGCCACAGCAAGGAAAAGGTAAATTATACCTGATTTTGGTAATATCTGAAATTTGTCATTTTGGCATTCCCAGTTATATAAACTAATACATCATTATCTTTTTTACTAAACTAGTTTGAGTTTCTAGAGCTAGCAATAAAAAAACCTAATTACTCCAATGCCATGGTGATTTCAGCTATTGTCCTGGGGAAAATACATCCTTTTACTGTTTTTTCAGGAATCTGGGGAATAAGGGACAAAGCAAATTACAAGAGATTGCATGCTTTTACATTTGTAAAGTACTGTTGTTAACACAAACCTTAGAGGAAAAAAAATATAATTTGTTGCCCTTATTTTGCAGTTGAGGAAACTGAGGCTCAGAAAGCTGAACCAATTCGCCTATAAATGAACCACAGTTGGGACTAATCAAGTCCATATTCTTTTTCATACAATAATGCCCACCAGTTTCTTCCCTGTTTTCCAGGAAGGACAGCTGTGGTAGGATTTGACCATGTTTATTTGAAGACACGCCAACAAAGAAGTCTACACCAGCAAAAACTTGGTATAGAATCATAGGTTCAAATCCCAGCTCTGCCACTTCCTAAGTGAGTTACTGTCCTGGTTAAAGTTTTAATGATGTGAAGATATACCATGACCATGGTAACTCTTTTCTTTTAAAATTTTAAGATTTATTTATTTTATGTATATGGTGCTTTATTTGCATGTACACTTACATGCAGAAGAGGGAATCAGATTCCATTATAAATGATTATGAGCCACTAAGTGGTTGCTGGGAATTGAACTCAAGACCTCTGGAACTGCCAGTGCTCTTAACAGCTGGGCCATCTCCCCAAGGCCCATGACAACTGTTATAAATGAAAACATTTCATTGGAGCTGGCTTACCGCTCAGAGGTTTATTCCATTAACATCATGGCAGGAAGCATGGGAGAATGCAAGCAGACATGGTACTGGAGATATTGCTGAGAGTTCTACATCTTGATCCACAGGCAGCAGAAAGAGACTGTATCCCACACCAGGCATAGCTTGAACATCTGAGACCTCAAAGACCACCCTCAGTGATACACTTCCTCCAGAAAAGCCATACCTACTCCTGCAAGGCCACACTTCCTAGTAGTGCCACTCTCTGTGAGCCTATATGGACCACCACAGTTACTTCACAACTCTAGCCACGGGTTCCTTCACTGTAACAATAGCATGGCATTACTAAAAGGTTATCGGTATATGTGTGCTTTCCCACACATTTTGTGACCATCAACACATTTTTTTAAATATAATTTTTTATTGAAAAAAGATTTCCGCCTCCTCCCCGCCTCCCATTTCCCTCCCCGTCTCCCTTTTCCCCCCTCCTCCCTCTCCTCTCCCCCTCCCCCTACTCCTCTCCCCCTCCCTCTCCAGTCTGAGGGGCAGTCAGGGTTCCCTGCCCTGTGGAAAGTCCAAAGTCCTCCCCGCTCCATCCTGGTCTAGGAAGGTGGACATCCAAACTGGCTAGGCTCCCACAAAGCCAGAACATGAAGTAGGATCAAAACCCAGTGCCATTGTCCTTGGCTTCTCAGCAGCCCTCATTGTCGGCCATATTCAGAGACCGGTTTTATCCCATGCTTTTTCAGTCGCAGTCCAGCTGGCCTTGGTGAGCTCACAATAGATCAGCCCCACTGTCTCCGTGGGTGGGTGCACCCCTCGTGGTCCATCAACATATTTTATTACCATTTTTTGTTAATGCATTTTTTTTTTTTTTTTTTTTTTTTTTAGTTTTTGAAGGCAGTGTTTCTCTGTAGCTTTGGAGCCTGTCCTGGCACTATCTCTTGTAGACCAGGCTGGTCTAGAACTCACAGAGATCTGCCTGTCTCTGCCTCCCGAGTGCTGGGATTAAAGGCGTGCGCCACCACCGCCCGGCTTGTTAATGCGTATTTTATAAATATTTGGGGCAGCATGTTTTGTAGTAACTGTTTCATCTTATTCTCAAAGCAAGAAGTACTAGCTAGCTGTCCAATACTCACAGGGCACTGGTTCTGCTTCATATTGCAGAACTCTATAAAAATATATTTATATTCATAATACCAGCCTGATTTTTCTAATTCATATTTCCACAACCTGGGTCAGTTGATACATTCTATTTTCTCAGCAACCCTAGCACAGTGATTGGCCCTTCATATTTTTGTGCAAATTATTTTATTGTAAACCTTCTCTATGAAGTCAGTTTTATTATCTTTATGATATTTTTAAATGGAGGATGGGTATACGCTGTCTCCCTAAAAACTCTCCAAATATTGTGATTTTGCTCCTCCATCTCAAATTATAATACCATAAAACCATTTCAGGATTAGTAGACAAAGAAAGGAAGTCAATATTTCTCGTTTCCACAACAGTATCCTTTTCTAAGGCAAATTACTTCTCCCTAAACTACAGCAACAAAATTAACTACTCCTTCCCAAACCACAGCAACAAAATTAACCTCATGGTTTGCTCTCAACTGTGGAATGTGAACTGAAATTGACATGTGCTACTTTGCAGTGGAAGCTTCTGGAAGCACCACAGGATTCTGCGTCTTTCCTTTCCCCCTCTATTATGATGTCACCAATACCCCAGACTTCTTGAATGGGTTACGAAGTATTCAGAAGACATATGTTCACAATGATATCACCTTGTCAGTACATGAAGAAACCGAGATATAATAATGAAACTCACCCAAGAGGAAAACAAAAAGACAAACAGTCATGAAATTCATTTTTTTGGTCAATAGTTTGTAATTCTCATTTTCCAATTGATTTTTGAATTAAAAGATTTAAAAAAAATTTGTTTTTGTTTTATGTGGCTTGATCTACTGGGGGCAGGTGGCAGTGGGATCAGGACTTTCCCGGGTTGTATAAAATCCATTTTTGGAGCATATCCCTTATGGTGGAATAACTTGCTCAGCCTTGATAAGAAGAAGGAGCTTGGTCCTGCCTGAACTTGGTATGCCAGACTTTGTTGACCCTCCAAGGGAGGACTTAACCACTCTGAGGAGTGGATGGGTTGTAGGATGGGGCAAGGCAGGGGGTGGTGGGAGAAGGGGTGGGGGAGGGAACTGGAGTTGGTATGTAAAATAAAAATGAAAAAAAACTTAAATAAAAAAGAAATGTTTTCTTCTTCCCTTGTAGATTAGATCTCTGTACGTCTCTCTTAGTGTCCTCATTATTGTCTAAGTTCTATGGGATTGTGGTTTGCAGGATGGTTTTCTTTGTTTTATGTTTAAAAACACCATTGAGTGAGTACATGTAATAATTGTCTTTCTGTGTCTAGGTTACCTCATTCAAAATAATGTTTTCTAGCTCCATCCATTTTCCTGCAAAATTCAAGATGTCATTATTTTTTTCTCCTATGTAGTACTCCATTGTGTAAATGTACCATATTTTCTTTATCCACTCCTTGGTTGAGGGACATTTAGGTTGTTTCAAGTTTCTGGTTATGACAAACAATGCTGTTATGAACATAGTTGAGCACATGTCCTTGTGGCACAATTGAGCATCCTTTGGATATATACCAAAAAGTGGTATTACTGGGTCTTGAAGAAGGTTGTTTTCTAATTTTCTCAGAAATCATCACATTGACATCCAAAGGGGCTGGACCAGTTTGCATTCCCACCAGCAATGCAGAAGTGTTCTTTTTTCCCCACAACCTCTCCAGCATAAGTTGTCATCTGTGTTTTTGATCTTGGCCATTCTTACAGGTGTAAGATGGAATCTCAGGGTTGTCTTGATTTGCATTTCTCTGATAAATAAGGATGCTGAACATTTCCTTAAGCATCTTTCAGCCATTTTAGATTCCTCTGTTGAGAGTTCTCTGTTTAGGGCTGTACTCCATTTTTTTTTTTAAATTGGATTATGTGATCTTTTGGTGCCCAATTTCTTAAGTTCTTTGCATATTTTGGAGATCAGACCTCTGTCTGATATGGGGTTAGTGAAGATCTTTTCCCATTCTATAGTCTGACGTTTTTTCTTATTGACCTTGTCTTTTGCTTTATAGAAGCTTTTCAGTTTCAGAAGATCCCATTTATTAATTGTTTCTCTCAGTTTCTGTGCTGCTGGGGTATATTTCGAAAGTGGTCTTCTGTGCTAATGTGTTCAAGTGTACTTCCCACTTTCTCTTCTATAAGGTTCAGTGTGGCCGGCTTTATGTTGAGGTCTTTGATCCATTTAAACTTGAATTTTGTGCATGATGATAGACATGGTTCTATTTTCATTCTTCTACATGTTGATATCCAGTTATGCCAGCCCCATTTGTTAAATAGGCTTTCTTTTTTCCATTTTATATTTTTTGCTTCTTTGTCAAAAGTCAGGTGTTCAAAGGAGTGTGGATGAATATCTAGATCTTCTATTCAGTTCCATTGGTCCTCCTGTCTGTTCTTATGCCAATACCAGGCTGTTTTCAGTACTGTAGCTCTGTAGTAGAGTTTGAAGTCAGAAATTATGATGCCTCCAGAAGTTCTTTTAATGTACGGGATTTTTTTTTGTTTTGTTTTTGTTTTTTGCTTTTCCATATGAAGTTGAATACTGTTCTTTCGAGGTCTGTGAAGAATTTTGCTGGGATTTTGATGGACATTGCATTGAATCTGTAGATTGCTTTTGGCAAGATTACCATTTTTCCTGTGTTAATTCTGCCTACCCAAGAACATGGGAGATCTTTCACTTTCTGGTGTCTTCTTCAAATTCTTTATTCAAAGATTTAAAGTTCTTGTCATATAAGTCTTCCACTTGTTTGGTTAGAGTTACTCTGAGATATTTTATGCTATTTGTGGCTATTATGAGAGGTATTGATTCTCTGATTTCTTCCCCAGCCCTTTTATCATCTGCATAAGAGATGGCTACTGATTTTTTTGAGTTAATCTTATATCCTGCTACATTACTGGAAGTGTTTATGAACTGTAGACTTTCCTTGGTAGAATTTTTGGGATCGCTTATGTAAACTATCATATCATCAGCAAACAGTGAGAGTTTGACTTATTTTTTATTTATATCTCCTTGATCTACTTTTGGTGTCTTATTTCTCTAGCTAAGACATCAAGAACTATATTGAATAGATATGGAGAAAGTGGACAACCTTGTCTTGTTCCTGATTTCAGTGGAATCGCAAGGAGTTTTTCTCCATTTAGTTTGATGTTGGCTATTGGTTTGCTATATATTGCCTTTATTATGCTTAGATATGTTCCTTGTATCCCTGTTCTCTTCAAGACCTTTATCATGAAGGGGTGTTGTATTTTGTCAAAAGTTTTTTCGGCATCCAATGAGATGATCATGTGGGTTTTATTTTTCAGTTTGTTTATATAGTGGATTACGTTGATAGATTTTCATATGTTGAAACAATCATGCATCTCTGGGATGATGCCGATTTGATCAGGGTAGATGATGGTTCTGATGTGTTCTTGGATTCTATCCTGAGTAAATTGGGAGCATAGGTTTACTGGGGGAGGGGAGAGACAGGGAGGGGAGCAGAGAAAAATGGAAAAATGTAGAGCTCAATAAAAATCAATAAAAAAGAATAAAAGGATTTCAAACATAATTTACATGCAATATTTTTCTTCAGGCTTGTGAATTTTGGAGAAAATATAATCTTTGTTGGTATATCATTGATAGTAAATAAAATGAAAAAAATAACTAAACAGTACTTTCAGAAGATGTTAGATGTTTTAGAATCATAGAAATTGAAATTTTAATTCAGATTTTGTCAATACAGGTTTTACTTTATTTTATTACTACTTTGATACTAATCATGTTAGTTTTCTTTGATAGGTAATAACTTTTATTGTATGTTATGACTTTTAAAAGTTATTCTTTATGCCATTTTTCTTATATTTCTAAAATTCTGTTTTCTTTGTTTTCTCTTTCATGTGTTAGGCATTATTTTTGTTGAAACATGATAGTTTGTCATCTGGGTTATTCTTATCCATAAACTGATTATTGAAGAAAAAAAGGAAGGTTATTTTTATTTAAAAATATTGAGTTTATTGAGTTTGTGTTGTGGGTACGGGAATTCTCATGAAACAAGGTTCATGTAGCAATAAGAGGACAATTTGCTGGAGGTGACCTTTTCTCTCCATCATTCTGTGTCAGGGATTGAACTCAGATCCTCAGACCTGGCGAGTGCCTTGACTCTCTCAATCATCTTTCCTGCATGAATATTAAGATCTCAGATGCCACTACTAAGTATTTAAAATTTTGGTTATGGAACAAAAGTGCCCAAACCTTATTAACTTGAGAGTCTTAGATATCCAGTAGAGTGACAGTAAATCCAATCTCACAGAGGCAGATCTAACCATTGTCATACCTGCTGTCAGGAGCCATTTCCCCCCTAAGGATCATTACAGGAACCATCATCCTGGGGAGTCTGCAGAGAACCTCACACCCATAATTATGTTCTATTGAGAAAACCTGCCCCTCACCCAATTAACTTATCTGTTAGCGGAACCCGCCTCACATTCCAGCTATCCAGGGAACCAGGTGTGGCAACTTGTGACTTCTGGCCTACCCGTCCGAATGTAACCTGACCGAGCTACGTGACTGGGACCACGCGGCGAGATCCTGTGCCCTGCCCCCCCATTCCTTACCATATATAAACTGTAACCCGTCCCTAATAAACGGAGGCTTTGACAAATCTGATTGGCCTCCTTCTTCTGTCTTAGCTCATTCCCTTCCAGGTAGCGCCCCTCCGTGACCCTGGAATAACTGATTGCAGGGTGGGTTACAAACCGCTAGACTGAGTAGCCCACCCAAACGCAATCGACAACCTGCCAGGCATATGACTGAAGCTGTCTTTAGAGTCCCCACTTTAAATCCCTCCACTGCCCCGTCTTCCCATCTTTTGGTGAAGACGTTTCTACGGTGGCACGTGGTCAAGAACCTCTTCCAAAGTCTTACTTGCTGAGCAGCACTCAGATTCTAAGGGGCAGTAGATTTAGCATCCAATTTGAATATTTGTCAGTTTCACGTGAAAACCAAGCAATGTATATTTGATTGCTTTCTCGTCTGTTGTTCGTCTCTTATTAAAAATCAAAGAACGAGCACAAGGGCTGCCTCCCTCCCAGAATAAAATTGATTTAAAATATACATTGCAGGTTACTTCAAATCTTTTATAAATTGTGCATTCCTCGAAGTACACTCTCAAATCAAAATAATGAGTGCTATATAAAACAATTTCCAATGTAGCTTAGCTTATTTTTATCTGCCCACGGTCCGAACATCAACCATACCACAATACCTGACTGATTGGTACAGCCTTAAGCACATCACATTCTAATCTGTCTATGGCTTCTATTAAGGAAAAACCGTGGAATCACGAAAGATAAAGCGGCACCGATTCTCTGAGCTCCTTTGTTGTATTTATATCTTAAGAAATTGTGTCTTTAGTTGCGAATTCAAAATGAGTTGTCAGGCTCCCTTAATAATTAATGCTGAAGTGAGCAACTGTTTCAAGTGCACACATTCCATTTAATGTTAAACAGCGTTATATTTACTGTAATTCCACCTTTCATCCTAATGCCAACCTCTAAATCTTTAATGCTTTAATCACACATCTTTTTCTGACATCCCCTGTGAGTTCCTCAAGCCAATGCCCACTTTGTGATAAGGTGGGCACATGATGCTGGGAGGGTTAGTCAGCAGCCATTGTTAATTATTAAGGAAAACAAAACGCAGCTGCTGGAAATCATGTTTGTTCCCAGCAGGGCACGCTACCTTTCATCTGCTCTGACACCAAGGCGAATGCAGTCCTGAAAAGGAGATAATGCATTTCAAGAACACGGTCCCACAGAAAAAGAAAGAATTTCTTAGGAAATTAATGAGCCTAATTACCAGATAATATCCGTGTTTGTCTTTCAGTAAAACCTCTGCTTTTGTTAGAGAGATCTAGAAGGGGGAGCAGTCATCGGGTGTGGTCCTAAGAAATAGTTTTCCTGCTGGTTGGAGCCAGGTGAAACAGAAACGGGAAGGCAATCTTCGAGTCATTAGCCCACGCCCTTCCCCAAATCCCAAGAGATTACTGCAGTAGCTTTTAAGGTATCTATGGTCTTGAATCATTACTCCATTTCTCTGATCCTTAAGATTCTCACTTTAAACCAGAGGTAACTTTGCTGCCTGTGCATTGGGTACCCGTTTTGGTGTCAATTGACCCTTCAGCATTGAAGTCACCACATAGCAGATATTCCGCATATGAGGTATTTGCATTATGATTATTATGGTAACAAAATGATAGTTATGAAAAAGCAACAAAATTAGTTTTATGGTTGGCGTCACCACAACATGAGGGACTGTATTAAAAAGGGGTGCAACATTAAGAAGGTTGGGAACCAAACACAGAATATTCAAAGACTTATTTTGATTTTATGTGTTGGTCTGAATAAATTTTTGTTCACCACATGTATGACTAGCACCCAGATAGGTGAGATAAGGGCATCAGGTCCCCAGGAACTAGAGTTGTGAGCAACCATGTGAGTGTTGGGAACTGAGCTTGGTCTCTTAACTCTCTCTCTGCAAGAGAAGCAAGTGCTCTCCAGAGCAAACATGGGATATTTAAAATATTAACAGTGGGTGCCTTAGTAAGCCTCTCAGTGCAATGACTCATTGAGTAACACCAAATCCAGCAGGCTTTACAAATTGTTATTTTACATCTGTAAATTTTACCAACCACAGATAGAAAAGAATTGACTGAGTATTTGAATAATTATCTTGTTTCTTAGCGAAGAACACAGAATAAACCCTGCTTTTATGGCATTAACACTACATCAATTATTACAATGATTTATAGATACAAAGTATATAGGAGGAATGTATGGGAGATGTACAAATATCATATTACACAAGGAATTGGAGTGTCCACAGATTTGGGTGTCAGTGGGGCCCCTGGCAGTATTCTTTGCTGATATAAAAGGATAACTATAGTCATTTCATGACACTACCGTCATAAGCATTAGGTATGTTATCTGTATGACCATTGTAGGTTAGTTCAGACCGCTGCAGTATGAAGGACTGAGTATGTGAACTTGGAGCTCTCTGATTAGGAGAAATTCATGGAGTTTATGTGGTATGAATGTCAGTTTCACACAGTAGGAAAAAAAAACAAACACAACAATGATTAATAAATGGATAAAGGTTCATGACCTTTCTTAGACAATTGTTTTTTGCAATCAATACAGTTTTATACTGTAGTAATGTGTGACATTGATTATTTTCTATCTTTTGGATATTTTCTACATATATTGTGATAATGCTATCAATTTGACAGAATTTAGAACCACCTGAGACATGGACTTGCCTATGAGGGATTATCCTCATACCTTTAACTAATGAACAGAGACAGATCTCAACTCTGGATTGTTCCCTGGGCATGCAATCCTAGATAAATAAATGGATAAGTCAAATGGAACAGTAGTGCGTATCCATCTCTTTCTTCTTTCTGAGTGCGGATGTGATATGACCAGCTCCCTCAATCTCCTGCACCTCTGATTTCTCTGTCTTGATAAACCCAGAACTGTGTGCCAGAATAAACCTTCTATCTCAAAAATTGCTTTTTTCAGAATAGGTTATCATATTAACAAAAGTAGCTAAATTATGCATTTAATAAATTTTGGTCCTTTTTGTTCTTCTTACCCTCTCTCAAGCCCCACCTTCTCCCACTTTCCCACTAAAACCATTCATTCCATCAAGTCCCCTAAGTACTTTGATATATTTTTCTGAATTTTGCAACCCACTGAGTTAAATAATTAGGTAGTTTGCATGTGTTTGAATCAGCAGGCTTAATAACTAAGACACAGACAACTTGTTCAAAATGGAAATTTTTGATTCTAACAGGGTATTCACAGAAATTCCAGTGGGGAAGATGCCAGTGTGAGGGATATCAAGATGGCAGAGACTCGGTAAATAGGCACATAGCAGTTCAGTTGGAGCCTCTGTTGCTCTATTATGCTTGCTTTGAACTGCACGAATCCTTTCAGCATCAATGGGTGAAGTACCAGAGCCATTACCCTAAAAATGAATTTATAGCAGTGGGAAGGACAGCTGTGAGAAGCCTAGACAGACTCTGAAAGGCTTTTAAGGTTAAGTGAACTTCAAGTGGCTTCTGAGAAAGAAGGAACCTTATATGATCAGACTTCTGGGGTGGGTAGGGGTCCCAGAACAGTCTTAAGAAAAGAAAAAGATTCCTAACTATTATTGGTTCATGAACAATGTTCGAAACTCTCTAGGACCCTAAGGATGATATTTTCTGAAGAGAAGACATTCATATACACAGGTTAGAAATCACATGGCGGATTTTACTTTGTAACAATGATTTTTAAGTACAAAGTTTAAGTTAAGTTAGTTGAAGCTAAAATCCCAAATCGCTGTGACCTAGAACATGTCTATCTGCGCTGTCCTCTGTGATGCTTCACTGATGATGAGCATTGGCTCAAACTCCAGCCAATGACTGGGTTACAGGATAGCTGTGGAAACCGAGAGCAGACTGCATACTCCGAAATGATGACCTGTACTGATGCTGCAGAGTGTGTGGCAAAGGCTAAGGGAAAGAACCCCTTAGTAGCCGTGTCCTCTCATACAAACCATGACCAATCACATAGTATGTATACAGCTTTTTAATATTGTTTTCTTTGAGACAGGCTTTCTCTGTGTAACAAACAGTCCTGGCTGTCCTGGAACTTGCCTTGTAGACCCTGATGGCCTTGAACTCACAGAGATCCACTTGCCTCTGCCTCCCAAGTGCTGGGATTAAAGGCACACGCCACCACCGACCTGCTAGATATATCTTATTCTATTTTCTTATAATTTCTATTGCTGTGAAGAGACACCATGACTATGACAACTCATAGAACAGAAAACATTTAATTGGGGCTGGTTCACAGTTTCAGGGGTTTAGTCCATTGTCATCATGGTGGGAAATACAGTGGCATGCGGATAGGCATGGTGCTGGAGATAATCTGAGAGCTCTATATCTGGATGCTTGGGCAGCAGGAAGAGACAGTGACACACTTCCTCCAACATGGCTACACCTCCTAATAGTGTCACTCCCTATGGGCCTATGGGGTCTTCTGTACTCAAACCACCACATCTATATTATCCATATACAATTAAGTAAAAAAAAATTGTAAAGTATAAATTACTATGATATAATACTTTCTTCAAAAGAAAAAGAAAAGTCAAAATATTAACATTTCCTATTATTTCATATAACTATTATCAAGCTCAATAATAATTCTATTTACATTTAAAGAAGTACATGTGATAAATATTTAAGAAGAAGTTCCTCATAGTGTCCTAAAGTTGTTAATGTATTTCTTTCTCTGTGGCGCAATGACAAGCCACTTGCCCTACTGCCGACCTACTGCCTGAAAACTTCCTCTGTAAAGATGTATTTGGAGACCTTTGGGGGAGTCTGTTTGTGGTGCTGGAGATCTATTCTCAGAATCCTCCAAATTCAAAATAGCTGCTCTACTGCTGAGCTGCATCCACAGCTACAGTGATGAAATAAATGGCTGAGGTAAGAATATTTCATAATGGAGATATCCCTTACTGATTTTCAATTGATAATGTCTTAAAAGTGAAGACTGCGTGAGCCATCTTCACTCTCAGCTGGAGAAAAATGCCTATGACCTCACAAGAGGCACAAAGTTTAGTTGCTGGGGCTGTGATCAGATTCAGATATTTGGTGGGTCTGAATCTCACATCTTCCATTTTAAAAATGTGTGGCTTTGGCCAAGGTAGCTCAGTGTTGTGTCACCAATAAATGGGAGACATATTTTTTCTAGACAATTTTATAGATTAAAGGAGAGGTGCAGGCTAAGTGTAGCATAGGTCTGGTTTACATAAGTCAATGAAGAGGATTAATTTAGCATTAGTATAGTCATGACAGGCTGTAGACTACCAATACTGGGACCAGACCTCACCCTTACAACAACCAGGAAAATACACAAACTGAACCCTCGGGGGGGGGGGGGGACGAATCCGAACTGAGACAAACAAATACTAGATGCTCCAGAACATTAAGAATAGCTTGCATAATTTGTATATAGGTTGCCAATTTCCTTGTAGGAACTCCAATACCAAACCCTGTTTGACAAGACTCCTACTGTCCCACTCCTTCCCAATCATGAGTTCAAACCCCACCTAAACCTGGAATTCCCTCACTCCTTATCTTTTACTTCTTAAAAACACTGCCATAGCTAAAATCAATGCTCTCCCTTATCCATCCACTACGTCAGAGCAGAAGGAGAGCCCAAACTTGAGCTTTCAAAAAAGGCTCTTTGCTTTTAATTCAGACTCCTGGTGGTCTCTGGAGGCTCGTGACAGGGGCATAACACCATTTGTGCCTGTTATAATTTTCTACATCATTTATCATACATTTATCACCCACCTTTAGGAGTCCTTTTGCTACTAAAGGGAAGTGAAATTCCTGTAGTGTTAACCACTTATGAGAAACACCGTCTTTCTGAATCTTTGACCTTTATCCTTTTTTGTACTAAAATAAAGTCGTTTACTTTACTTCCACTCATACCACATGCTTTTGACATATCATGATGTAATCAGAAAACTGAGAGGAAGCAGAAAACATTACTGATTTCCTGGTGCAAGGTCCTACCAGAGCCTCAGAGAAGGAATACAGAAGGAATAGTTTCCTTATCTGGGGTAGATAAAGGGTAGATTTTACTTAAGAGGTAAAACAGGTGAGCAGATAGCCTCAGATAAGATCTTTGGATAACAGCAAATGAGGAAGGCCAGGCAAAGCTTAAGAATCTGAGCAGCACTCTGAAAGAGAGGAAGAATTGCGGCTGATGGGGAGTATGGTGTGACTTCCCCTCAACAGATTTGAACTAACATCTATTTGCCCCAGACAGACAAAAGAAACACACAAGTCTAATTTAGGAACCAATGAGTTTATTGGGGTTAATTACAAGAGCATGGAGGATTCAATGACCACTGTATCATGAAGAAGCCCATTTTAGCATCCCTGGAGCTCCCTGTAATTTGTAGGTGTCTGGAATTGGATGCTATTTCCTTGTTCCAACATTTATTTCTCTCTCTCTCTCTCTCTCTCTCTCTCTCTCTCTCTCTCTCTCTCTCTCTCTCTCTCTCTCTGTGTGTGTGTGTGTGTGTGTGTGTGTTTGTGTGTGTGGGGGAACTTGTGAATCTTGTGTGTTTCAGAAATTCCTTGAGACTACATGGGATATGTTCACTGAATCCTATGTGCTTTGTTTAGTTTCTGGGTCTTAACAGCCTGCCTTTTCTTTCTAGGAAGGAATTTTTCAGTTCAGATGAAATAGATACATAACAGGGAGAGAGATGATATAAGAAAAATTGAAGAGTAGAGAACAAATCTTCAAAGTAAGGGAAGAATCCTAGAGAGAGGGTGCACAGGCCTTAAACTAAAGATACCCATGTGTGCTGAGATTTAGGGGAAGAATCCACATTGAAATGTGAGGGATATTGAATTATACTTCTAACCCAATGCAATTTATATAGAAAATTTGAAGTATAGACCCCTTAGCTTTAGTTTCTGTAATAAAAGCTGATAAACCAGGTGATTTGAAATCACAGAAACATTCTCTCACAATCTTGAAGACCAGAAGTCTGAGACCAGTTCTGACAGGAGCATGTATACTCTGAAGTCTTGATAGGAGACCCACGGCTAGCTTTTCCTAAATTCTAGGAATTTTTAGAAACCATCGGTATTTTTAGGTTGGCAGAAGTAACATTTTAATCTCTGCCCCTGCCTTCTCTGGGCTTTCTTCTTCTGTTTTATGTCTTTATGTCATGGTTTCTTTATCTTGTGTAGATCCCATTAATTAAGGTAAAGCTTCTCTAACTTAAGATAAATTTATTTTAACTTTAATATGACTCAAAAACTTTCTACATTCCAAAATGCGATCACATTCACAGGTTTCAGTGAGTGTGAATTCTGAGTAAGCTATCCCAGCCAGCATTACCTTGACGACAATCATATGTTGCTCTGAAAAGAATGAAACACTCTCATTTGTGAAAATATGAAAGGACTTGAAGACCACTATGTGTGCTGAAATAAACCAGGGGCAGAAAAACAAATATGTATTGTATATACATATAATGCTAGTGTTAATGTACATGATTTTGAAAGATTACATTTATAGAAGGTGAGAAGAAAATGGTGTTGACCTCAGCCACGGTGAGTAGAAAGGCAAGAGAGGTAGAGAAAGGTTGATCACCGGGTATTAAGTCATTGTGAGTCACAAGTAAGAAGCCATGGTGTGGACTTTACAGTAGAGTGACTACAGATAACAATTACATACTGTAGCAATTACATAAGATATTAGAGATGCCAGAGTCATGGAACACCATTTTAGGAGCACTAACAGGGAGCAGAACCAGCACAAGAGAAAGAAGTGTGTTGCAGTCAACAAAGCTAACAAATTTGGAGATGTGAAAAAAAATTTTAGTTTAGTTTTGTTTTCTTGAGACAGGGTTTCTCTGTCGCTTTGAAGGTCTGTCCTGGAACTAACTCTTGTAGACCAGGCTGACCTCGAACTCAGACATCTGTCTGCCTCTTCTTTCGAGTGCTGGGATTAAAGGCGTGTGCCACCACCGCCCAGCTCATGGAAAAGGTTTTGACATCAGACTTGGAGGTGCAGAATTTGCAGGTTGCCCAGCTGATTTTCCGTCTTGCTTTAGTCCAGTATTGCCTCACTACGCTCCCTTCTCATTTTGGAATGGTAATGTTTATCTTGTGCCATTGTATGTTGCAAGTACGTGATCTGTATTTTGATTTTGATTTTTTTTAAGGGGGATTACAGTTAAGAGAGTGTTATGTATCTCAGAAGGGATTCTGAACTTTAAAACAAGTTTGAGACCACTATAGACAATGGGGACTTTTGAAGCTGACTGAATGCCCTTTTTGTTTTATAGTAAGGCTATAAGCCTTTGGGGGCCAGGGAATGGAATGTGGTGGTTTGAAGGAAAACAACACCCAAACAGAGTGGCACTACTAGGAGGTGTGGCCTTATTGGAGAAAGTATGTCACTGGGGGCTGGACCTTACGTCTTTTTCTCACGTTTCACTCACTGTGACAGTCCTTAGACTTCCTGTTGCCTGCAAGATGCAGCCCTCTCCGCTCCAGCACCACACCTGCCTGCACTCTGCCATGCTCCCCGTCATGATCATAACGGACGGAATCTCTGAAACGGTACGTGAACACCCCAAGTAAATGTTTTTGTTATATGAGTTGCCATGGTCAAGGCGTCTCTTCACAGCAATAAAACCCCAAACTAAGACAGAAGAGATGTAATACAATATGTCTGCTGAGCAGGACCACACCTAAATACTGTGAGACAGAATGACACAGAGCTGGAAAGTAAGAAAATCCTCATGTTCTAAGAGCCAGAACAAGCCCCAGAAGACGTGGATCACACTGACCTCCTTCTGGAGGTTTGCCTTTTACTTGATTTTTTTTTTCCATCTATAAAGGGATATAAGCTTTTAAAGCATCCCCTCTCTGATCCAGTCATGGCAGATTTTTGGTCAAGTCTTTTAAAAATACTCAGGGTCACTTTTCAAGTCTCTCACCCCACCCTGTTTCTAGTCAAGCAAATTCCCTGAAGATGCTCACTGAATGCAGAACAGGAGCTAAACATCAAACAAGAAAACTGGAAAGTGGAAAAGAACACTGGAGTTGCTGAAACTTTTTTTTTTTTTTTTTTTTTTTTTTTTTTTTTNTTTGGTCTTCAGAGCAAGTATTCCAAGCACACTGTTTGAACTAGGGTTCACTAGAGGTACATTTTTTTAAAAGTCTGGTTTTTTTTTCCCCAGCATTATCATGCCAGCTGGAGTTACTTATTTCATTCTAACTCAGTAGGAATCCACAGGCTGCATAAAAATACATTAAGGAATATTTATACGATGGCAAGCAGGACCAAATACATGAGAAAGAATAATATTGTGCATTGCTCATTATAAACATGATCATTTTGTGTATGTAACGGATGTGTTGTTAAAGCACAGTGGGTTGTTTGAAGTTTACAAGTTTGTTATGGATTGATTTATTCATGAAATGCTTTGTTTCTATGACAACTTTATTGGTTTGCCTGTGGTCTAAATACATATAGGCATGGCAGGAATTCCACGGTACAAAACAAATTACACACTCCCTTCTGAATCACTTGCTGCCTTTAGGGAGTGTAGCAAAAGAATTTCCAACCCGGACAGACATCACCGTACGCAGAGCGAGCATTAGAGAGATCACATAATAAGAGGAAAGAGGCTTTTAAAAAAAAAGAACAACTTAAAAGTCTCCAATGGCCTCCAACTCTATCATATAAGGGAAGATGAAAATGAACAGTACAACGCTCAGCTCAGTGTAAGATAAGAGAAATATAGTCTACTCATAATGCATGGGGTTTTGTATTTAAGCAAAAACATTGATCAAAGACACACAATTCTTGTCATAAATAATGTCCCTTGAAGAATACCATTAATATTCACAACATTTGTGTAACTACAAAAGAACCTCAAAATTGTTTAGAGAAAATAATGGATTTGGGAAGATAAAAGGAAAAGGTGAAAGAGATGGAGGGAGGGAGGGAGAAGGAAGAGAGGGGGAGATTTTCGTGCACCAGGGATAATCAAGGAGGGAATAGCTTCTAGTTATCTAGTGAAACTGAAGTCAGGGAAAACATGCCAAAGCATGTGAATGCTAGAAAACAGAGAGAATAACCCACATTTTCACCCTCATATTACCCCTAAATAAATGCCTATTCTGTCAAAGGAGAAAGAATTAAAAAGGTAAAGTTATTATTCTTCTTTATTGATATTTATTGAGCTCTACATTTTTCTCTGTTTCCCTCCCTGCCTCTTCCCTCCCCTTCAACCCTCCCCGAAAGTCCCCATGCTAGCAATTTACTCAGGAGATCTTGTCTTTTTCTGCTTTCCATGTGGATTAGATCTATGTATGTCTCTCTTAGTGCCCTCGTTGTTGTCTAAGTTCTCTGAAATTGTGATTTGTAGGCTGTTCTTTTTTTTTTTTTGCTTTATGTTTATAAACCACTTATGAGTGAGTACATGTGATAATTGTCTTTCTCTGTCTGGATTACCTCACTCAAAATGATGTTTTCTATTTCCATCCATTATTCTTTATATAAAACCCAGAGAACACTAAGCTATGGAGTGAAAACAGTATTAAACAGAGCAAAACTATGAATATAACTGAAAAACATACACAAAAAGACACATCCGCAGTCATCACACACACAGACACACTTTGTATGGAAGCAAGAAGTTGATATCAGATATTTTCTTCAATTATTCTTCATCTCACTTTAGAAACAGGGTTCACTGAACCTAGAGATCATGATCTTCCTGTCTCTGCCTCCCTAGCACTATGTTTACTAGTAAACACCCTTGCATTTGGCTTTTTACATGTGTCTTCATAATTTAAACTTAGAAATTTACCAGCCTACCATCTTTCCAGTCCCTTATGCTTTTATCAAAACTACCTTGAGTTTCCTGCTCTTCTTTTTGTTTCTATAGACATTGTAAGAATGTGCTCATAGACAAGATGGAATGTGAGAGCAACTTCTGGAATTATTTCATCTCCAAGTGTTTAAGTTCTTGCTCATGAATTGGATTAAACAACTGTCTGTGGACCACCTAAGCTCATAGCCATGGCAAGTCAAGTCAGAGGTGAGTATCTGACCTAGGAGACTCGAACCATTTATTTGTCAAAAATTAATTTAATGTTGGAAGGAAAAGTATACAAAATGAATGGCAATATCACAAGAATTTCTGATAGGAAGGGAAAATAGGAAGGGAAGAAGGAAAGACAAGAGGAAGAATAGGACTAAAACATGGCCCAGGCATCAGAATATTGCTTAGATGCGGGTCTATAATAACATTTTAAGTTACATATACCCTACAGGGCAAAAAAAGCCGATCTGATGATTTTAATGTTGTCCATTTCAACAAATTTGGAAGATGAAATATCTTCCTAAAAATTCAACACTGAAATTCAATGTACTTATATTTTAGAGTTTGTACAAGTTGGATTTAGATGGTCAAATCAAGATTAACTCCAATCCACTTTTGATAACTGAATGTTCCATCTATTGACTTTAGGTTTCTAGAGTTCATAACAGGATTATCAGTGTCTTACAGGTATGACCTTTAAGTCACCTATGAAGTCACCAGTGCTGTGCATGCAATATGAAGAAACTGATGTTAATATAACACCATTCTTCTCTTCAAACATCTAAATTTAAGCAAAAATCAGGGATCATATCCATAATGATATCTAAACAAAGCCAGTTTCTCTTCACTGTTGTGGTGATTTGAACAAGAATCAAGTTATTTCTCTCTCCACACCGCACCCCTTCCTCAAACTCTTCCCACATCCCCTCCCACACTCTTAAGTTGATAGCCTTTTTTAATTATTGCTGTTACAAACATAATAAATACATATCCTGCAGCCTCTTCTGAAATGGATGAGCCAGATGCTATTTCTCAAATGCCTTTTTTTCTTTGTCAGCTTTATTTTATCCACCTACCCAGTGATCAGGAATTTTTAATTTACAGGATTTTTTTTTTTTTTTGAGGAAGGCTGTCTGATGTGTGAGGACTGACAGGAATCTCTAGTCCTCCATGATGCCAAACAGGAGAAAGGAATGGATTTTCTTAGAGTTTTTGTTTGTTTGTTTTCTGTTTTGTTTTCCCTTTTCTGATACTTCCTACGGACAAAGCTCTGGTCTTCTAGGGCAAGTGAAATATTGATAGAAGAAACTCTTTAGCACCCCTACCCCCAACATGTTCACAAGGAAATGTGCCCTGATAAAACACCAACAATGGCACGGCAGATCACAGACTCTGTCTATGTCCTGATGGGAGACTGTACCATTCAAGGGAGTATGCAGTATTTCAGCAATTGCAGTTCTCTCTGCACGAAGGTCACCCAGATACATGTAGACCAGATTAGTAAATAAACATGATTGTCTTCTGAGGATTAAAAAAGTCAAAAGGCAAAAAGAAGAAAAGTTGAATCATCTTCCATGAGGCTCCTGCAGAGTTCACCATGGGAATTCATACGGTTTGAACATCTTGTCTACCAACCACTTTAGTGCCTGGATCATTTTGCTAATTTGACATGGGAGGCCCCAGTGAAGCCAAAGCTAAGGCATTCTCGGCATGTTAGCACTTATTCTATAGTAATATTTTTTAGTTGTTATTTGCTTAACTTACTTTCTGACCTGATATTCTTCTTAGCTTGTATTGCGTGATTAAAGTCTTCATCCTTTTAAGAAAATCTTAGGGAGTTTCTATGGGTTTAACTAAAATTTCCAGCTTAAATTCCTATGATTTCAGCTGACCAAAACCAATTTAACATAGGCTGACCTGGCCTTGGCCAAGTCAGGGGTTCTGAGACAGAGGGAAGGGAAAGGATATAATTAGGAGAAGTCAGCTAATAGGCAATTAAAGCTCCATTGCTTCCCCCCATCACAAAGCTCCTTATCTAGACTCTCAAACACAAGGAACAAAGCCAGCCCAGTGAAATCACTGCCTGCTTTGCTCGGCCATTCTGCTTTCTCTCCCTTGTCTTCCTTAAGATTCGTCTGCACTCATTCAGAACTCATTCAGTTTTCAACCTCTTGGTTTTACCCCCCGACTGAGCTTTTTGAGAATTCCGTTTTATTAGAAACATTTGGATTCTTCTTTCTTAGACACGTGCCAGTTAGTTGTAAAGTGATAAAGGGTGTGGGGCGTTCATCCCCTATCACTCTTAGTGAAACACACAATCCCGCTGCCCAAGGCCTTGCCAGGGTGCTTACCCAGGCTTCTCAGAGCTCCTGCTTTAATTACCACAGTTGCCGACTCCTTGGCCTTGGTGTTCCATATTTTCTCCTTGTTTAGTGTGCCACTGCCAAGTTAATTTCCCTTTCATGCCAGCGTGTTGTTGTATTCCTTGGATCCTGACAAAGCATCCTTAATATTCATGCTTCAGCTTCCGATTCCTGCCTCTTTTACAGTCATTTGCCTCTCTGAACTTTCTCTCCTGCCTCTTCATTCAGAGTAGCAGTCCAGCCTTTCCTCTCATCCCTTTTCCAATTTGATGGTGACTTGGATAGGAAGAAGGCCTATATATCTCCGTTCTGTGTATGTGGGCTTCTGTACATACACGTAGGGAGCCTAGTGCTTATCTTCTGTAAGTTGCAATTGGGCATATTCTAGAAAATCTTTATCTAGCAGATTTTTAAGGAAACACAAGAGTGATTTGTGTTGCTTGCCATTACTTCTGTTTTCACACACTGCAAATTATCAGCATGATGGAGGGGGAAGATAGGAACACTTTTAGGAAGTGTCTTTGCCATGAAGACACAAACAAGGACATAGCTTTGAAAGCATGCTTGAGAGTAAACTGCATTGAAATAAGCAGGAGACAATATTTGAGGATTTATTGTCTTTGCAATTTAATTCGTAGTTTATATAATTGACTTGCTAATGGCGCTGATTTCTAGCAGCTGAATCAGATTTGTCCTAGGAATAACTGGTAGCAGCAGGCTTCTGGATACCATTGTTCCCACTTCTTAAGAGAAACAACCATATATTGCCATATATAACCATTTCTCAACTGGAAGAGGTAGGTGAGGGAAGTGATGAGATTTCTTGGTAGAAAGATCATTCCAGTTTCCCAGAATCTTTGTACAATAAATTTTAGATCACTTATTTTTTAAAATTTTATTGGTACATTGGAAATGAGTTAATTGGCCCTCAAGAGTAGGCAGATCACTCAGAACTATCCAGTCAATTCCCATTGCTCCTCCCAGGCACAACCTGCCCAAATTTGTTACAAATGATGAAAGCACAGTTAGCCATCATAATCACTTCACCTCCCCATTTTATGTTAGAGTTAATCTTTGGTGCTGAGTCTTCTGTAACTTGGAGGAAATACAGAATAAACTGTGACTGCCACTGGAGGGGCCAATAAAAGTCTTTACCATGAAGTTGAATCATATGTTGGGTAGATGTTTCAGATTGACTTCTTAAACTTAGCAATATGCCTTAAAGTTTCTTCCTTGCTTTTCACTTTTCATGACTTCACCGCTTCTCTCTCTCTCTCTCTCTCTCTCTCTCTCTCTCTCTCTCTCTCTCTCTCTCTCTCGCACTAGCTAATATTTCACTGACTAATGTGCCCCAGTTTACTCATCACATATGGAAAGACAACATCACAGTTGCTTCCCAATTTGGGTCCTCATTTCTGTGTGTGTGTGTGTGTGTGTGTGTGCGATTTACTTCCTCTGCTCCATTTCTCTATTTGCACAAATTTTCATCATGTTTGGATTGCAGAGGCTTTAAAGTAGCTTTTGCTATTGATAGTATCCTCCTTCCAATATATACTCCTTTCAATTTTTGCTGGCAAATGAATCTCTAGTCTCTCCATTTAAGTTTTAGAATTAATTATTTTTGTATCCACAAAGTAAATTTCTAAAAAAAAAATTACTGGTATTACATTGAATCCTCAGATGAAGGTACAAACAAGTAACTGACAATATGAAAACACCAAACCTCTCGTTCCATGAACATGGAGATGCTCGTCCAGTCATGGGAAATTTATTGGATTTCAATCATACAAGACTCTTGTGTTTCTCTGATACCCATCTCAACATACATTGTTGTATTGATGTCTAAGGATTTGCATTTTAGAGAGCTAATAGAAATAGTATTCCATTTTTATTTTCACATTCCATTTTCCCTTTGCTGGAGGTAGGAAAGTGATTGCATTTTTTGAACTCATTCTGCATAATATGTCCTTGAGATTATATTTATGTTTTCTTTAAATTCTTGAATATAGCTGATCATATATTATAGTACAAAGATTATTTTATTGCTTCATTAACAACATATGTGTCTTTTATTTATCTTTCCTGTCTTATTTGATTCACTTGCTATCTACAATGAGAATGAATATTGGGAGGATATAATTAAACTATATTTATTTATTTATTTATTAAAGATTTCAGTCTCCTCCCTGCCACTGCCTCCCATTTCCCTCCCCCTCCCCCGATCAAGTCTCCCTCCCTCGTCAGCCCGAAGAGCAATGAGGGTTCCCTGCCTTGTGGGAAGTCCAAGGACTACCCACCTCCATCCAGGTCTAGTAAGGTGAGCATCCAAATAGCCTAGGCTCCCATAAAGCCAGTACGTGCATTAGGACCAAAAACCCATTGCCATTTTTCTAGAGTTCTCAGTAGTCCTCATTGTTCGCTATGTTCAGCAAGTCTGGTTTTATCCCATGCTTTTTCCAACCCAGGCCAGCTGGCCTTGGAGAGTTCCTGATAGAACATCCCCATTGTCTCAGTGTGTGGGTGCACCCCTCGCGGTCCTGATCTTACAGGAAAAACTTCTGGTGTCTCCTGATTAAGCTTTATTTTGTTAAAAAAAAAAAAGAAAGAAAAGAAAAAACAAATAGTCCTAGTATTGTTCCTCTGTGCTATACATGAAATCTACATTTTAGAAATTAAAATATGCCAAATAGTTGGTTGTCAAAGTCTTGCAACAACAGTGGCAGAGCTGCTACATTTCATTTTATCTGACTGAGCTTTAAACGGTGCCATCAATTGGGAACAGGACACTGTAGCCTAAAAGAGGGATGGAGACTGTGATGCTTTCCCCAACCTCACCCAAGGCAAGAAATGCTGCCCAGAGTCAGCAGTCTGAGCCACGAGGAAACTTAAGAATACTTCCTTGACATAAACAATCAATGCCAGCCTTACTGGATTTCTGTTGACTATGGAGAATTCAGTCTTACCCAAAAGAGAATAACAGCTATAAAAACTGGATAGTGGACAATGAGGACTACTGAGACCTCAAGAACAATGGCAATGGGTTTTTGATCCTACTGTACCTATTGGTTTCGTGGGAGCCTAGGCAGTTTCGTGGATGCTCACCTTACTAGACCTGGATGGAGGTGAGTGGCTCTTGGACTTCCCACAGGGCAGGGAACCCTGATTGCTCTTTGGGCTGACGAGGGAGGGGGACTTGACTGGGGGAGGGGGAGGGAAAGGGGAGGCGGCGGTGGGGAAGAGACAGAAATCTTTAATAAATAAATAAATAAATAAATAAATAAAGAAGTTATGATAGGCCAAAATTACAGTCAAAGTTGTTGGAAATTAATACAAGTATTATTAAGTGATTAAGAACATTATTGAGAGTTTTATCTGTTTACTTTGGTTCTCCATAGATAATGAGAATGATAATCAATAATAGAACTATCTTGAAAAGTGGTGCCCACAATGGACTAGGAAGTGGGCTGACTACTGATGATAAGAAATTAAATACAGTGAGAAATATGTTGAACATCATCTTTTGTATTAGACACAGGAATTGAAAATTACTGATGATAAAGGTATGTGGTATAGAATATGGTGAAATAGCCTAGAATGTCTCCCATACAGGTATAGGAGACAGAGCCTAGGAGAGGCCATTACTCAAATGAGAAATAAATTCTAGTGTGGGGGAAGTGGCAGGTGGTATATTGTAAAGCTTGCATGCATCCTATAAGCACAGACATACTGGAGTCCTAGAATAAAGGGTAGAACTCTAAAGTCGGTTGAATAGAGTTTGAGACTAGAAAAGAATGTCATCCAGTATACTCGCTGATTCTGCTCCCATCCCTCATACTACAAATAAGTCTGAGTATCAGAGAAGTTATATTACTTGAAAATGATTACAAAGCAATTAAAAAAACAGTAAATATTGTATTCTACTGCCCTTAACTCCTACATAAATGTTCCTTCCGCTCTCCTAAAAGACTGTTGTTTGCAGTTGGACATTAAGAATTGTGTGAGAAGCCTGTTCTTTGAAGGTCTGTGAAGACTTTTCCTGGAATTTTGATGGGCATTGCATTGAATCTGTAGATTGCTTTTGTAGGTTCCCATTTTTGCTATGTTAATTCTACATACCTAAGTGGCATGGGACATCTTTCCATTTTCAGGTGTCTTCTTCAATGTTTTATTATTTTTTTCAAATAACTAAAGTTCTTGTCATACAGGTCTTCCACTTATTTGATTAGAGTTACTCCGAGATATTTTATGCTATTTGTGGCTATTGTGAAGGGTGATGTTTCCCTGATTTCTTTCTCAGCCCATTTATCATCTGTGTAAAGGAGGGCTACTGATTTTTTTAAGAATAGGTAGAAAAGGAAGGAGCCAGATTTCATAAGTTGACAAGCCATTTGAATTTGTCCTTTAAAAAAAAAAAGGGAGAATAGTTGACTATTTCAGAGTGCCATAGTAATAGATGATAAACACTGGATTAACGTGAAAAGATGATACTGGGTATTGATCTGGAAGACGCCTTTGGGGGCTTTGTATATGTCCAGATCTGAAATGGCAAGGACCTTACCTATAGTGGTAATTATATGCATAAGATAATGAGCCAGTAAGATACAGGAAGTTATAAATGTATGGTTTGGAAATTGGTTGGTTATTATAAACCAGAAGAAAAGAATTTGAATTCAAATTACTGCGTATAAATGATAGACATGTGTGTGACTGTAATAATGAAGATGTACTAGAAGTGACCAAGATATAATTATTTACAGGTTATAAACATTTATGGGTCATGCACATGCATGGCACAGATTGTTTAGCATAATAAGCAGACAAAAGCAGTAAGGGTGTGTCTGGTTTGAATAATCAGGAGCACAGGAAATTTATCTTGACGTGTTTTGTTTAGAGTAAATCCGAGACTCCAGTGCAAACATCTTCAGACAGTGAGAAGTGTTGGCTATGTTAAGAGAATAACAAGGTTGAAGACAGATTTGAGACAAAATGAGGTCTCTAAAGCCACATCGAGGGAGACATTATTAGCACTCCACAGAAAGTGCCTTGAGACCAAAGGACATTGAAAGTGCACGGAGACTTTTAAATAAAAAAAAAAGAAGAAGAACGAGCGCCATAAACATTGGGGAGCTCAATAAAAATTGATTTATTTTTCAGAATCTTCCTGGGATAGAGAAAACTATATTATCTCGAGGTAAAACTACAACGTTAGAAGGCTCCGCTCTTCATACAGGCATTTTACAATTCCAAATGTCTCTTCCATCTGTCACAGAAGTGGGTGGAACATACTGTACCATCTTAGAAATTTGAGGGCATTTATATAAAAAGTACTTGGGCAAATGGCAATTTCTATCACAGTAGAAACATATGTAAAAAAAAGTGTGTAGTATTCTGTCAGACACAGATTTTTTTCTTTCTTTTTAGTTCAGTAGATCAATAGTCACAATCAGAAAGAGGCAAATGAGGTTAGTTTTTCTTTTACCCTGCCCCAATTATGTTAAAGACATAAACCCTTTGTCGCATTTTGATCCAGGGTGTGGAGAAAGAGTTGGCAGAGAGGAGAAAGACCAGGCAAAGCTGTTTCCAGAGTGAAAGCTTTGGAACTGATGAGGAAAAACTAATTTGCAGGTCTGCTTCCCTTGGAGGCCTTGGTGAGGCCCTGAGAAAAGTGACTCAGGCAACCCAGGCTCTTGACACTGGAGACCCTTCCAGCTACCCTCCCTCCCCCTCACATGAGCGTACGTTTCATCATCTTCTGTTCTTTCTTGTATTTGCCTTTCCATTCTAAGTTTTTCTCCAGCTTTCCATTTACCATTTTAATATTCTAGTGCAATGTGGGTCAATATATACTAGGAGGAAACCAAGCCAAGGCAGTGTATACAAACACTGTGATATACATCTCTCTGATTCGCATTTGTTAATTTACATACTACTTCTCTATGGATTTGTTTTAATCTCTTGGAGCCTTAAAAGCATTTCTTATGGAAGTGTAATTTTCGTTCCCTCTTTACAACTAGGAAAATCTGACCCACTTTGAAGTTAAGTTCTCATCTTATTTTTCCCAAGAAACTAAAATTAGATGTTTGGATTTCTTTTTAATAAACAAACATTTAGGAGTGTGGCTTGTGGCGGAGCAACAGCTTCTGTTTGGTAATTGGCATTTTCCCCCTTTCTGGTGACTCACGTTCATCCGGCTGAATTTAGAAACCTTTTACTAGCCATATTGCAGTCCTAATATTATACTTTTAATGTGTTTCCAAACACAGGTTTATAGCAGTGAAAAAAAAAAAAAGTCCCGACTACTGCAAAGGACCAAGAAGAGCTGGAATAACCTGAATTCTCTATTTCTGAGAAAGTGAGGGGGGAAAAAAGAAGACTGATGGATCTCAGTGGCCTCAGCCATGTTTGAAAAGCCCTGAATTTGAAATGCCTCATAAATGTACTCCATTTACGCTGATGGTATGGAAACACACAATAGGTGTTCCAGAAATGATAATAGAATAAAAGCACGGATGAGGGAATCAATGCAGATCACACTTTTTAATGTGGAAACAGAGACTGAGGTTTCCATTCGAAATACTTGAAGCTGGAAAAAAAACTAAAATGAAATCTTTGTCAGGTGCAAACCTTAAAATGAAATATTGTGCTTGATGCCAATCCTCATACACTGCCAACTTCACTTATCTGTGTTAGCGACTGTTATTTCTTTAAAGAATAAAAAAAAGGAAACTATTTAAATTTTTCTTTTAATTCATCCACTTGTCCTTAAAAACGAGACCCAGAGGATTGAAGAGCGACTGGTAACTTAGCAGCAAACTGAAAAGCTGCAGCCTCGGCTTGTGCCTCATTATGTACCCAGAGCCCCACAACCTGCCATGGAACCACGCAGTCACAGTTGGCCACCGCACAGCTCGGGGGCTCCACTCTGAAATGGTAGCAGGTGGCTGGGAGCTGAAACCAAAAGCTGAAATTATCTTTACAATTGTGCCTTGACCCTGTGCCTGCCAATATAAGAGGCAGTAATTGTATACATGAGTCGTGAAAAGAACGGTTTCTTTGATTTAAATTCGTATTTGCCACGGTTACAGTTCATTTATGAATTCAGGAGTATATGCAAACTTTTTATACACACACACGCGCTCACATATGGTTTATTTGTTAATTCTTTCTGTATTATGGCCATCAGCTTTCTATAGTCAGGTTGGGTTGGTGTGGCTGTTACAATTTGCTTAGATTGAGCCTTCAGAGTCCCACCTGGCAAGGATGTCTCCACTTAGGAACCACAAGTCCAAGAGGCCTTAGAGCTGCCTATAAAACATGGGCCTTGTGCTGCTGAAACTCTAGAGCTGTCATCAATGCGAGAGAAGGCCTAGAAGGAAGAAAGAATGAATATTCATCCCACAAATGCCGCCTAGAGAAGCTGGGAAAATAACTGATAAACCAATATATTTGGCTGAGGTATTACACATGATTGAAAGAAAAAAAGACATTAAAATATGGATGGGTGGAAGGCATTTCAGGGAGAATTTGTCACCAGATGGTAAGTAGTTACAAAGCTCTGTTCTCTGTATCTATAACTTAGAAAAATGGTCCCAGTTAAATGACCTCATAGACTTGACGTAGAACGGTTTTCCAGAATCTCCACAAATGAAGAGTGCATTCCTACTGGTCTTATGCCAAGAAGAAGCGTTTTGGGTTCTCTCAATCTAAGCCACCTTTTCTTTTCAAAATGGGAAATAGTGCTATTTTTCAGGGAAAATATCTCATGCATTTATTTACCATCTATGGTGTGAATTAGCAGAATTTAGAGGGTGTGCAAGCCATCCCTTGACCTAGTGATTCCTTGGTTCCCACAGAGTTTTGAACTGATGGGATCAAGAGAAAGGTGGACTCTTTTAAGGGACATCTCTAGCCTGAATTTACAGATTTTCTGTAATCTTTTCTCATTATGCATTGTTCTTATGGTCTCTAGAAAGGTCTATCCATCTGCATGGAATAATTTTTAAGTTGCTTCTAAGTCCAGCATCAACTTTCTCTCACCATTCACTTGGAAGGAAGCCATTAAGTATCCTAGAGTTAGAAGTGGCCTAGGTATAACAAATTGAAAATAAATAGTTCAAATTTTAGTCCTGACCCTGCTACACACTATTCAACCAAAAGCAAGCTCCCTAAAAGTCAGTGACTTCAATTTCCTCATCCCTGTGAACATGAAATTCCTAATGGAGCTCTTCCCTATTTCAAAAGTTGTAAAATTTTTATGATTATGGATCAAAGTTTAAGCTTGGTCATAAGAGCTGGAGTGGCACAAAGTTTATTAAATGTTTATTAAAGTGGAAGCCCCTCAAAGGTGAAGAACATGCCAAAGAGGGTTTCTTAGAATGTGTGTAGAATGAATTTAAGTATAACCTGAGATTCTAGAGAGGAAATCGCAAACATTATTGTCTTTTTTTTTTATTTTTTTTTTGAGACAGAGTTTCTCTGTAGCTTTTTTGGTTCCTGTCCTGGAACTAGCTCTTCTAGACCAGGCTAGCCTTGAACTCGCAGAGATACACCTCCCTCTGCTGGGATTAAAGGCGTGCACCACCACCGCCCGGCCATTATTGTCTTTTTTTATCTGAGGAAAGGATGACTGACTATCTGAGGAGAGGGTGGTTGTCTGTGGATAGGATGCTGGAAACTTCAAAATATGCTAGAAATCCTTCCAAAATTCAGGCAATGTTCTCCGTGTTTGCAGAGGTGTCTTTCAAAGGAGCTTTCAGGGACCTTATGAGAAACACCTTCCCTCCTATTCCTGACTATCGCCTATGTCTGTCTGAAGCTATTATTTGCAGCTGCCCGAGTTACTCTGAGATTAGAAAACATCCATCAACATGTCTCTGATTGATTTTAGAGACACTTTTATTATCGGTTTTATCTTAATCTTCTTATTGATGGCATGTTATTACTGATGTTCACCTATCTTGCTTTTAGTCATTAATGATTTTAGTTTAAAATCAGACTAGACTAGAGGTGTAAGCCCAAGTAAATAAGACAATTGCTTGAAATATACCAGCCTCACGGCAGCCACTAAGCAAAGCACTGTGTAATGTTTTCTTTGAGTGATTTTGATCAAAATTGAGGTACTGAGTTCCCAGCTGTCACACAATTAACAATTCCTCTACTTCCATAGACCCTAACATACTGAAATTATTATAACTTTCTCTCTCTTTTATTCATTTCAGTGGGCAAGGCACATCCATCACTTAAGTCTCACTGGCACATTTAATCTTCATATCAACTGTCATTTAGCAATGAGGTAACTGAGTTTCTGATAGGTTAAGAAATTTGTTCCAAATCACACAGCTACAAATGCCAGAAGCTTACTTTATCCAAAGTCTTAATTTACAAGCAGCCTGCAATCTTGCCATTCATTCTTTTGCTTATTCAATCAGGGAGAAAACCAGATTTGGAGATGGAGATAGCATGCCCCATTGTGAGTAAGTCAGTTCAGAGTTACTTCTTAGACTCCAAAAGGTGATTCACATATCTACAGCCATAGAAACACATGCTTTTGTGCTGCTCAGGCATTGTATCCAACTGCAGATATATTCATGAGAATCGCGGATGCATAGGGCAGGAGGATGAAACAAAAATCTCTACAGAATTTGTTAGAGGAAAGCAAAGCAGTATAACCCAGCCTCTTCAGAACAGCAATGTCGTGTCTGTGTCAGAAAAGGTGGGCATTGAAAGCTCTAGGAGTTCCGGAGTTCAGGAAAAAAATCAAAAGTGTTTATAAAAGACCTACCCCATTTCTTTCCCACACTTGGCTTCATCTGTTCTTTGTACTTATGTGTAGATAGTGGAATCCTAGCTTACAGACACAATGAAAATCTTCTCTTACAAATATTAGATTTCCTACTGTTTGGTTCTAGGATTTTGTGCTCTGGCAGCCATCACAGAAACCTGTAATGGATCTACTCATAGAAGGAACCTGTTTAGTTTAAAAACAGGGACAGCACTTTTTAGACAAAAGAATATTGTGGTCCAAATTCCTGGAGCATATTCTACAGAAAGGAGAGAAGCTAGCAATACTATGTTCCTTTGACTCTGGAACTTCTCATCCTTGTCATCATGGGAGGAAAACATCAGATGGAAGTCCTAGCAAGGAGCCACTAACACACAAAAACAAGAACAAAGTTCTTGAAGCAGTCTGCTCTAAAGGTTGGGCTGGGTCTACTAAGCAAGGTGAAAGGTGAGTTCTTACAGATATGTGGAAAGAGGAGATCTCAAGGTGTGAGTGTAGGGTGTTGGAAAGATGCCGAGTAAAAGGTAAAGGTTAAAAGTGTTGATTAAGTTAAAGTAGTGAGTAATATGATGGAGTTATTGTTGTGGTACTAGAGATTGAACCCAGGGATGTGCCTTTCAGGGAAGGGCTCTACTACTGAATGGTAGCACCAGCTTTACCCTTACTGTTGTGAATGTGATAATAGAATTAAAATAGTGAAAAAAGCTTTACCTCTAATAAACTTACAGTTCACTTATACATTAATTTATTTATCATTTTAAAACAGAAATACAGTTATGATTTATGAAATGCTTGCCTAAATAGTCTTTTTATGGACATGAATGAGGTCCTAGTTGATGCAGGATATGTTGACTAATAAAAATTAAACTTTATTATTATTACTATTATCATTATTGTAATTTAGAGGGTATTTTAAAAAGCTGTTCCATGTATCCCAAGACAACCAGGGGCTCCTTTTCTGCCTTTATGTATCAAGTTCTGGGATTGTACATGTGTCCTGTTGCAACCAGAAGTGAAAGGATTTTATATCACACATCACTTTTGAATCTTTAGTAGTACCCACACTATATTAAGTGTTGATAGGATTTGATGACTTTTCAGGCATTGGTTGCATCAATGGAAAGCAGTCCTTATGAAGATGGTTGTAAGAATAAAGTACAATTTATGAAGGAGTAAAGAACAAGAAGAGATCTCAATGTCTTGAATCTGGCTCTTTTGTGGGAAAGAGTATCAGTCTTGGTGTTAGAAAGGGAAATGGCAGCAGAGGATGGAAATCTTTGATGGACTGAATTCAAGTGCATTCCTTTGATGAGCCAGGCAGCTTCAAATGAGAGGGGTAGCAGATCTTGTCCGGCCTTCGAAACGATGATCAGAAATGGAACATTCAGGCTCTTTCACCTCTGGCACAACTGCCATGAATCAGGACTCTGAAGCTGATAGGCCTTAGTTCAATCCTACTCTATGTGTGATGTACATGAAGCCAGAACATCTCTCAGATGATGCTGGAAGTGATGGCTTATTCACGTAATCCTAGCAGAGGCAGGAGGATTATTGCAAGTTCAAGGCTGGCGGTCTACATAATGTGTTCTATCTAAACCAGGCTGTGGGTGAAGAGCAAAGGAAAAGAAGGAAGCCACTGGATGTGATAGTAAACACTCAGCGCCTGTGCCGAGCTGCACCAAGAGAATCGTCACTTCAAGGCCAGCATGGTACATGCCAGTTAAAAAGAGAACAGGGAAAAAGGAGGCAGGAGAAGAGACGAGGAGAAAAGAAGGGAAGAGACGAAGAAGGGAGGGAAGAATGGTCATAGCTGTCTCCTAGAGTTATTGGGAGAAAATCAAGTAATCTAAACGGCATGTACAGTAAGGTAGATGCTATGTGCTCTTGTTAGTATTACTCTTCTCGTGGCCTTCATCACAGTTATTACTGATTACACTATTCAAAAGAAGCAATGCCATTTTCTCTTCCAGTACCAGGGAATTAGGAGTTGGACATATTCCGTAAATCCCCCCCATCTCTCTCTCTCTCTCTCTCTCTCTCTCTCTCTCTCTCTCTCTCTCTCTCTCTCTCACACACACACACACACACACATGACAAGCCTCTTCACTCAATCAGAAATCAAGATCTGGACACTTTAGCATCCCCACCCAACACTGGCTCAGCCTGAAAAGATGTTTTTGCTGCTTGCATTTCCTTTTTATTGTTTTTCTCAAAAGTACTAGAACTAATTCTATTCACTTACCTCCATTCTAAGGCATTGCCAAGCTAGTAAACTCCAAGCACAAACTTAGTTTCATGTCTTGGGATTTTCACACTAAGCTTGTTCTCTAAAGAGTTTGAAAGAAAATGCTATACAATCTTACAATTTAGACACTAGCAATTCCTGAATTAATGTCTTCTGTCCTTCCTTCCTTCCTTCCTTCCTTCCTTCTTTCCCTCCCTCCCTTCCTCCCGCTCTCTCCCTCCTCTCTTTCTGAAAATTTTGTACATGAGTATATTTACATCATTTCTACCTCATCTCCTGTTTCAACACTTCCCATGAACTTTATACACCCTCTAAAATTCATGATTACTTCTTTAATATTATTGTTACACACATGCTCACACACACACACATGCACACACACAATTGCAGCTTGGCATCAGATAACCTATCAGGGCACTTCTCCATGAAAGAGGCTGATTCTCCCTTTCTCAACAACTATTGATTGCCTGTACCTCTTTGTCTAGGGGTGGGGCCTTGTATGATCACACTGTTGCGACTTCATGAGTACAGCTGCCCTGGCATATATAAAAACACATTATCTCACAACACATGTCCTGCTCCTCTGACTTTGATAATTCCCCCACCCGGTCTATGATGTCCTGTAAGCTCTAGGTGTAGGTGTTATATTATAGATCAATCAACTGGGGTTACACACCCTCACAGTCAGCATTGTCAGCCTTTCAATCAGTTGTGCCTTATTTTAATCATCTCTACCTACTACAGAAAAAAAGTGTCTTTGATGAGAGGTGAAAGCACTTATCTGTGGGTAGAAGGATAAGTATTTAGAATTCAGTTAAAAATTTAACCTTTTTAACAAAGTGGTATTGATGGGTTCTCTTCTAGGGTTCATGATATCTCTAACTATGGGTATTAGTTTGGGTTTAAAATATCAGGCACAATATTTTAATATTAAGGTCCTTAATGAATGAGCCTTAAGTACAGTTAGAGAACTACTGGTTACCTACAGGATGATCAATTCTCTGATGATATAATATAAAAGTTCAGAATCTATGCTACAATAAATGGATATTTAGGAATTGCATATATGTGAACATCCGACAGCACATTGAAGGAAACATCTTTAATAAAGGGGCAGATGGCCAGGTTTTTTCCTGGGATGTCTGCCTTCCCTAGATGATGTGCTTTTATAGGTCAAAAAAGAAGAACCATTCAACTAAGTAAGTTTATTAGAATTATTAGTAGGTTTGATATCTTGTTATCTCTGAAAGTAACAAAAAAATCCATAAGCGATATTGGAGCCCATGGGAGACACATGACAATTTTTCATATTTTAAAGGATGAGTTAAAGGGATGTTGTTATGTCCCATGGGGGGGGCTGTTTCCCAGATGCTGACCTCTTCTGGTTGATCTGGGACTTCATTTCTGTTCATACTTAAACTCCCATATATAAGAAAAATGTGGAGCGCAACAAAAATCAATAAAAAAACCTCTCATATACAAAACCAAACCCAAAACAACCCTAGTTCAATGAAAGCAAGAAATTTAAGAGTGTATATATAATTACTTATGTCATTATTATTACACCTATTTGTTAGTATGGGGCGATGTGTGCAGTGTAGAAGACAACTTGTGGAATTCAGTCAGCCATTTTCTTTGACCATGTAGGTCCTAGCGATTGAATTCATGTCATAAGAATTCAAGGAAATTTCCTTTATCACTGAGACATCTTACCATCCCTGAAATTATCTTTAAGGCTAAGGAATTTTTAGGAAAGCTGATAGAAGAGCCAGATGAATTTATTCATGGTTTTTTCTTTCTCTGCGTTCGAAATGAAAAGAATATTTAAAACTAAATTTAAACTTGAGAAAGTACATGAATAAATAAGTATTGTTTGTAGAGCAAGAGGTGGGGTCATGCCAACTGAATGGAAGAGACTTGTGCACTGGATTTCTGAAAGACTTGGACTTCAGAGCAACAGAATGGGATTAAGTTTCAACTTTTGAATGGGAAAGCATAGTCTTCCTATATAGCAGAGAGTCCTATGTCAAGTTTCAATTTCTATTATAGACAGCTAACTAATATGTAATAAGCATCCTTCCCATACATCAGATGTCCACAGCATGGAAAGGGTGGATTCTATAGATAAAGTAAATGAAAGGTGTTCAGAACCTAGGGGCAGGCGACATCAAGAATAGAGAGTAAAATTCATGCTGACCGATGACTCTATAAAATCTACACACCATAATGAGGCTATTCTGGTATCTTTTTCTCTCATCTTCCAGGTAAATATAGAATCAGCCTAGAACTAACATGGTTTCTGACCTGTAAGCACTCCATATATTTATCTCCTCTACTCCTTTTTTAAGGGAGTAATGTGTGTGTGTGTATACATCCATCTGTCAAATTTGACTTTCACCAAGAACATGCAGCTAGGAAATCAATGAAGCAGTAGTTCAAAGCAGGATAAAGGTGAAGTGAATTCCGGATTCTAGCAACATTGCTAATAAGATTAAAAACTAAAAATAAGATTGAGGAAAGTACAAAATTTTTGGAAAGAAAATAGAATCATTAGGGATTTTAAAGTTTTTTCTTAGAAATAATCCTAGTGAAAAATATATAATATATAATAGATAAAAATATAAGTATTTGGGCTGGAGAGGCAGTTCAGCAGTTAAGAGTACTGGCTACACTTCTGAGGCCTGAGTTCAGTTCCAACCACATGATGGCTCACAACCATTGACAGTGAAATCTGATGTCCTCTTCTCTCTGATGCCCTCTTCTGTCATGCAGACATTGCTTGCAAGTAGAGCACTCACATACACAAAACACATAAATAAATACATCTTTAAAAATTTGAATGTTTAAGCACATATTTTAGCAGAGTACACATGTAAAATTTAAGGCTTTTCGGTAATGCTAAGAAGAATTAAAAGGAAATAAAATAGATTCTTAATATGTGATTTGTCTTTGCAGTGAGCAGTATTTATATAATCAGAATCATGTAAACACTATTGTTTTAGCTGACAATTGCGAGGAGTACAAACTGTGGAGAATGGTGCATAAAGTGGGAGTGTGTCAGAGGGCTGAGTCACTATCAACCATGGAAGGAAAGCACAGATGGTATCTGAAAAAAATAAATGAGGTATAATTGTCAGCACAAACACAGGGCTCTGTGGACTTAATAGATGCAAGTCCAAAAACTCAAATAGCTGGAGGAAGCTACATAGAGATGGAGATGGACCAAAGAAATATAGAAGTCCACAGGGAACTACTGAGGGTGGAAGTCTGGGGTGATGCCCCAAGAGAAAACAATTTGACTAGGGAATCTAGGCAGAAGGTTGATTGGATCACAGCTAAATGAAGAGGCAAAATCTGAGATGCTTTGTCAAACATATTGTATTAGTATGAATCATAAAATGTATGCTTTATTAAATCACTAGTATGCAAAAAATGCTGTGAGGACCCCTGAGTGAGTGTTACTTCCCCTCCTTCAGGATGTCCAGTGAGAGGTCTGCCTTCCCAGGAATTTTCCTCCTCATAGTCTATAGCAGAAGTTTTCTGTAGCTACAGGAACTATGGTGTTGTTATTTCTCTGATGGCTAATAAAATTCTTTCATTTTCTATATTTTCAAAGTTTTATTTTGTTTTGTGAGTATTACCTAAGTGTATGTGTGCACCACATTAGTGCATCACGTGCAGAAGGAGGAAGACTGAGCCCAAAGAACTGTAGTTACGGGGTGGTGGGGGGGAGGCTGAACTGGGTGCTTAGCAAGAGCAGCAAGTGCATTTAAATGCTAAGCCAACTCTCTAGCTCCAGATTTTTGTACTTTTTAGGATCATAGCCTTAAGGTATAACTATGTACGTTTTAAGGATAAACTGAGTTTGTTATGAGAACTTCTTTGGGGGGGGGGTAGAGACTGGGTTTATCTGCCGCTTTGGAGCCTGTTCTGGAACTTACTCTGCAGACCAGGCTGCCCTCAAACTCACAGAGATCCGTCTGCCTCTGCCTTCTGAGAGCTGGCATTAAAGGAGTGTGCCACCATCACCCTATTGTGCTCTTTTGAGTTCTTTTTGGCTGTATTTGTTGTAATTTTTATGATCTCATCTGTAGTGATAAGAGCAGCGAGGCTGCGTCCCCGGCACCTGGCCGCCAGCATGGCTAGCTTATGCCCCGAAATAATTACATGGAAACTGTATTCTTTTAAACACTACCTAGCCCATTAGTTTCAGCCTCTTAACCCTTTTCTAATAATCTATGTAACACAACGAGGTGTGCTTACCAGGAAAGATCTTAACCTGCGTCTGTCTGGAGTGGGAGAACCATGGCAACTCCCTGACTCAGCTTCTTTCTCCCAGCATTCTGTTCTGTTTACTCCACTCACCTAAGGGTTGGTCTATCAAATGGGCCTAGGCAGTTTCTTTATTAATAAGAAATCACTCCCACATCAGATAGTACTTTATTGCAAAACAAAATTACCTAATTTGTAATACATTTTCCTATATTTTCAGAGTTATTATTGACTTTAAAAAGAGATTTTAAAAAAAAACCTAGCTTCCTAAACAAGTAACTATATTATCTAAGTCTAGTGAGCAATGCTAAGAAATAGTTCTCTAACTCGTGGAACATGACCTGCAAAACACACACACACACACACACACACACACACACACACACACGGGGGGGAGGGGATTGTAAATACCAAAAGAAATATGTCTGATGTGAAAATATACCTGAAATTCTTGCTCTGGAGAGGCAAAAACCAGATGACCAGAGTTTGAAGGCATCCTGGGCTACATAGTAAGACTGTCTAACAAAACAGACACAGGGAGAGTAGGGAGGGTGAAGGAGGGATGGGGGAAGAAATGACAGGGATGAGATATAAAGCTGTTTTTCACTCAGCTTTGTAGATGTTTGATATTTTATGTAAAGCATCTTATTCAATAAAAAGTAATATTTTCATCATATATCATAGCATTTATTGACCAACCATTAAAAGATTAAAAGCAAAAGAACTTGAATACATAATACATAGGCAAGTTGAAATCTTTAAAAACAAAAAAATGTTTCCAAATGTTAAGGCCAATGGTTTTTAAAAATTCTCCAGAACACTTCACAAGTTAAGTAATATTTTGCATAGGACAGCACACACATTAACCATCTAAGAAAAGTGAGCAAAGTCCTAGTACAACTGACATTGCTAAATGCCTGCTGGATGGAAAACCAGTAAAAGAAATCACATTCTAGTCAAATTCTAATAACACAATAACTTATAAAATTGAAAACAAATGCCAAGTTTGAAAACTGAGCTATTATGCCTTCTATAGAAATGGACTTTTCCGTTTGTGGGTGGAAAGATCACCCCATGTGATCAGTCCATATGGATAATTTTTTTTTGCATGTGTCTGGTAGTGGTACAAACTTATCACCAAAGAAAAGATATTTTATATTTAAATGCATAGTTTATGATTCTGACCTCATTAGAATGGAATTAGATTTTGTTTGAAAGTAGGGCTTCAACCACACCATTCTTGGTTTATTTGGAAGCATGCTATGTTGCCCTTCCCACTGATTGTTCAGAAGTAACAGTATGAAAAATTAACCATCCACATACTTGCATGAATGTGGCGACCATGACACCAAATAAAGCCATGGTCAGTGTATTATCCCAGACCCTGGAAGTGATTACCATATAAATAAATGCAGGAATTGGGATTTGCTAAGAGGTGCATGGTAAACTCTAGGGATGGGAAGAGGATAAGTAGTAGAGAGATAAGTGTGCACTGAGTGAATTATATTTATGCAACTGTCAAGGAAAAAAATGATAACAAATATCCTAATAAAAAGTGATCATTTCTGTTAAATATTGGTATCAGTTTAGTTAAAAAATGAATTTTGAATGCATAATTTTGACTGTGTACAAATTGGAAAACGAAGTTATTCTGATGCACACACCAAGGTTTACAGTTATTAAAAGGAAGACCTTTGTAATTGTCTAAGCTGCAGGCAGACCTACCTATCTATTCAAAGAATACAATTTTTACTTGAAAGAAAGTTTCATGAAGAAACTATATTCAGACTTGGAATATAGAAGATATATATATATGTATGTATGTATATATATATATATATATATATATATATATATATAAATTAACCAAGACAGCCTGTCACTTCAAGCTGAGTACTGATTGTAGCAAGTGATAAAATTAGGTATTTCGAGAGAATTTTAGGAAACATGTCCACTATCATGAGTTTGACAGCTTCCTCTTCAGAAAGATTTCTCATATGTATGCTAGTGATGTGAGGAAATGTAGTATTTTGATAGTGCATAGTGAACTGGGTCAACATTGGGAATCACTGTGTGGTTCTGTGATTGCAAACTTTCCAAATGAATTCATGCACATTGCCACCAAATCACTCCCAGAAATGATCCCTTCAAAGTACTCAACCCACCAATGAAATATGAGCTAACAGGTTATGAAAAGCTTATAGTTTTGCTTTCAGATTTCACAAAACAACAAGCTCTTAGGAAATATTTGCAGAGTTGGAGAGATAGCTCAGTTAAGACCACTGGCTGCTCTTCCAAAGGTCTTGGGTTCAATTCCCAACAACCACGTGGTGGCTCACAACCCTCTGTAATCGGATCTGATGTCCTCTTCAGGCCTGAAGGTATATGTGCAGAGCACTCATACATAAAATGTAAATAAATAAAATTTAAAAAATAACTTAGAAAAAGAAATGTTTATCAATTTTTGGCAAAGAATCAAAAAATAATAATTTTAACAAGGCTAAAATATTAAAATAGTCATCCCTTTCAAACATCTTATCTCTTGGATGCATAGTTTGTTTCCCAAGATAGTGCACTGTTGGGTGTCCTCAGCAACAGGTTATCCTTGACCAACAATGGTTTGACTTAGTGAGTTTTAAAATACATTCATCATTATTATAATGATTGTATGGGTGTGTATGTGTGAGAGTGAGTTGTATATGTATATGTATATGTCCTTCTAAATATGCACGCCAAGACACATGAATAGAAGTCAGAGGACAACATTTGGGAATTTGTTCTATTGTTCCACCCTGTTGTAGGGTTTCTCTTGGCTCTACCAGGCTAGCTGGTGCTAGCTTCTATGCAATTCTCCTGTCTCTACCTCCTATCTTCTTACTGTATCCAAATGTTTTTTTTTTTTTTTTTTTTTTTTTGAGACAGGGTTTCTCTGTAGCATCGGAGCCTGTCCTGGAACTCACTCTGTAGACCAGGCTGGCCTAGAACTTACAGAGATCTGTCTACATCTTCCTTCCAAGTGCTGGGATTAAAAGTGTGTGTCACCCCCACCAGGCTGTATCCAACTTATTAATGTGAATGCCCGTGTTTAAACTCAGGCTTTCAAGTTTATGCTGCTTAACACTTTTACCTGCTTATGCATCTGACTAGCTCTGATTATTTTAGTTATTGATAGAATAAGAAAATGGGCAGTCGGTGTGATGTGAGCGTTGAATTTGGAATTTTGACATTTTGACTGCAGAATATCAGAATCCAGCTATCAACGTATATTTTGCCATGGTAAATTTTAGTGTCTTCCATGTGGTTAGCTACACTATCTTCAGTTTCTCCACCTTACTGATCTCAAGTTATAATCTGCTTGGCAAGATCTATGAGTGTTAGCATCACAGCAAAAACATCTCACAGTTCTAAAGATGCATTTCCAAAATATTAAAGCATCCAAACACTGAAGCAGTTGCTGGGTGCCCTTATGATTCATTGTATTTCCTGGCTTTAATTATTGTATGATTGCCGTTTTCAGTGAACTGTGTCCCATAACTCCTGAGAATGCTTTCCTCTTTTCAAAGTCTGATGTTGGGATCCCACACTGGTGGGATGATTATGACGTCTTTAGCAATACATTCTATTACATTGACAAATTAATAAACATAGTTGACAAATGTTCATTGTCAGTAATTTCTCCAGGATATGTTGCATGCTATCTAAACTAATTCAGGAGGCTAGAGAGATGGCTTAGTGGTTCAGAGCACTGACTGTTTTTCTCAGAAGATCCAGATTCAATTCCAGGCACCAGCATGTCTATTTTTAACTCTACAACTCCTGTTCTCTGGGAACTAATGCCCTTTTCTGGCTTCTGTGGCCACCCACAGTACAAAAACATACATACAGAAGAAACACTCACAGAGGGAAAATAAATAAAGATAATAAAGTAAATCAGAATTTAATTATAATACAGTACCAATATATTTTTGTGGTGCATCAGAAGAATGCCAGCTCATTACCACAAGGCTGTGACTTGGGCTGGGAGGATGGCTCAGTCAGTACAGAAGCATGAGGACCTGAGTTTGGATCCCAACACACACATAGAAATTGGACAGGATGGCGTGTGGCTGTAAGCCTAGCATCGAGAGATGGAGGAGATCGGAAGATACCTAAAGCTTGCTGGACAGTGAGCTAATCATGTCAAGTCAGTGAGCTCCAGATTCAGTGAAAAATCCTGTCTCAAAAGCTAAACTGTGGAATAATAGAAAAAAGTAGGGAGAAACATAATGACAATCTCTGGCCTCCACACGTAAACATGCATGTGCATATACACCTGTGCACACGCCTTACACACATATGAATAAATTCTCTCTCTCTCTCTCTCTCTCTCTCTCTCTCTCTCTCTCTCTCTCTCACACACACACACACACACACACACACACACACACTAACCTGATAAAACTTGAATCTTTCTCCGCAATTTCCTTTAAGACCAAAATTGATATGATAGTATTTTTTTTATTCCAAGAATGATTTCTCAGCATGGTATTTTTCTTACAATTCTGTGCTAGCTTACAGACTTTATAAACTCAGCATTAAAGTATCCCACCTTAGGAAGAGACGAAAAAGGGCCCGAAGGATGACTAACAAACAGCCTGCTTGGACATTTTCGATGGCTAATTGTGTGTGTGTGTGTAGAGACTGAAAACAAGAACAAATATACTCTCCCTTAATTTGCAGGAGTGAGCTACCTGCCAAAGGCCCCTATGTGGATGTGTTTGTTCACACACATGAGTTATACTCAGGGACCTTTTTCATTAAGGGTGCAGTGTTTTTCATGCGAGCCCAGAAGCTATCTATCTTCTCTCTGGCAGGGTTGTCTGCTTTTCAGTCAGCATCTGACTAAAGATCAATGAGAGGAAGCTTTTTGAAGGCGCTTCTCAGGTGCTGTGGCGAGGGAGATGATCAGAAAGCTGCCATAAGCTTCAGAACCACTTGACAAATTAGGAACTATTTTGGTGCTCCATAAACTGCTGTCACATCAGTTACCAACACTAATTAGAGATACAGTACTTTGATAGTGCAAGTGTCCAGTGCATTAAATACCACTTTTGCTTACTGCAATTAGCTTACACATTGACTTACACTTCCTACCGTGAGACAGCCAGAGATTAAAATGCATCAAACATTAGTGAAAAATTTATAAGGTAAATACAAGATCTCTGCCAAATAGCTTTTTCCTCTTGCCCTTTGACCCTTGTAGTTCTTATTTTCCAATGCTTTTGCACCCATTTTTTTTCCCCACCAGCTTTCATTTGTCTGGTCTAAATGTCAGACCTTATGATGGTCCATCATCCAGAATCAATTAATCAAATTCTCTATCTGAGAATTAGGTGCTTAAGAAAGCAGCCTCTGGTTCTCATAAAGCAATTAGCCTTCCAGCAGTCTCAAACAAACAGAACTCTGTGCTTTTTCAAATGCTATCCCAGTGATGGGACGCTATCGATGAATAGGCATTTAACAATCCTTCCTGTTGATTTTTGAAAAACTACTCTGAAGTTTTCTTTAATGGCATTTCCATTTTGGTAACAGGATAAGTCTGCATTTGAAAAAAAAATCCAGTGATAACTGACAGAAGTGGTATGATTTTAACACAAGAAAAGAGGGAGGGAAAATGTCAGGTTTTTGGTGCTGATTATCTCTTAGAAATCTCTCTCTTTCTCCTCTCTTCTCTCTATTTTTGCATGTGTATCTATAATCATACACACATTAAAATGGGTTGCTACAGTAGTAAATATTTTCAAAAATAAAAAACTTTGTGAAATATATAACTATATAATCGTGATACCTTCTGAAGCAGAGTATGAAGAAACGAAGTATACTTTGATTGCTAAGATAAATGATCTCACTTTTCTATGTGTATCAATCCAGTGCAGCCTTGAGCACAAAATAGTAATCCAATTCTGACAGTATTTGTTCAGGTATGGAAATGCAGAAAATAATAACAATAACAACAACAACAACAATAATCTGAATGTGAGTGAGATGTGCCTTGTGTAAACTTGTGTCAGTGTATGAGGTGGCATGTATAAAGGGCATAAAAGTATTAAGAAAAATCAAATTAAAATGTATTGTAGTCATTTTGATTAGCACGTATTAATTATGCATAATAACGGGTTTCATTTTGATGCTTTCAAACACATATACAATCTATTTTGATCATTACACCCTGACTACCCTCTCACATCTCCCTCCCACTTCCACTCATCCTCTCCTCCTTCCTGATTAGATCTCCTCTTACTTTGCATGTCTAAATTAAAAGATGTTTTAAGAAACAAACTCTATGGTAATACGTTAGATGGTTAGGAATCATACAATTATTTTCAAACTATCTTGCGTGCCTGTCCACACTCTGCAAGGAAAAAAAGAAAGAAAGAAATTAAGCCATCCATTTTAAATGCCTAAAGGACCAAATGTGGCTTAATTTCATGCAAACAAGCTCTGGGATCCAAATCTCTCTGTTCTCTTCCCACTTCAATTTATATCAGGGAAGTAACATATGGCGGAGGACAGGCGAAGGCCTGCAAGTCACCTCTGCAGAGATGGTTTCAATGGCAACACATTGAAACTCGTTCTAGAAAATGGATGCAATAACACTCATCAGTTAGGCACTTCGCGGAAGGCGGGGAGGATTAAAGAGCTAGTGCTCCAAATTCAAATTCACGTTTTCTTACAAACCACAGTAGAATTCTTTGTCATCCCAACAGAGATGATGCCAGCGAGAAGTGCCATTAAGGAAATAGTAGCACATTCTGAAGAGTTCCAGGGGGAATCAGAGGCGCTCTGGCAGGAGTTCCGGGCTAAATGTAAACTCAGCCCAGCGCTCCTAAAGCACGCTGAAATTCTCGAGTGATAGGCACTACATGGGAACAAGTCATTCTTAATTTAGAAGATAAATATGCCATATCCAGAACTAATAACGAAGAGGCCAGCATAAACACAATACTGTAATGATTATGGCCGTTTATCCCTACATCTGGCTTAGTGTTTTAGTAACATCTGGAATAGTGCAATTGCGTGTCCTGTGTTGTACAATGCTGGCCATGTTCAAGATCGTTGAAGTTGCTGTAACTGTCCCTAAAGCAAGAAAAGACTAAGCAGGCCTGATCAGCCTGTGGTGTCCCAATCTTTTCCAGTGGACAAGAATCATGTCTTCCACCAACCTTAGCAATTAGGACACGCTCCTTTAATTTCAATCTATGCACCTGCTCCATGTTCATTCCCTGAGTTACGTGTTCAAGAGGCAGGTTGTGTGCAAAGCCAGGTCATCGGGTTTAATGCCAAAGACCATAACATCTGCTCCTTTGAGAATGATGAACCATGCAAGGAGGAAACAATTTTAATCCATCCTTTGGTTCAGTCATGCAATCTTTTAAAGAAAAATATTTTTTTTTCTCCCAGTACAAGATTCAATCTCAAAGGGCACCTTCAGCAAAGGGTTATTTATTAGTTATGCTGATTGAAATAAGCTATCTTTTGGGGGAGTATTTTCCAGATAGAGTTTGTTATGGCACACCACGTCTTGATCTCCTGATTCTCCACCTTCCTCCACCTCCCTCCACTTTCCAAGGACTGGGATAATGGGTACCATCACACTAGGTCTGTAAAACTCCAGAAAGAGCAAAACCATCTTCACCTATACATTGGATCCACCTTATAATATCATAACATCCTTTGCTAAGTACTATGCTAATTGGAAATAGCCTTGGGAGGCACCAAGACAGTTATGGTTTGGTTTATATCATTCTGTAAATCAAAAGTTTGGGTATAAAAAAAAGTTTGGATATTATCCATCCACCACTTTGAGAACCATAATCTTTGTGCTACATTTTTTTTACATTACTCTATTCTTTGCCACGTGTTTTCTCCAGTGATTTCCTGGATGTCAACTACTGTACTTTTCCATTCATGAGTTCAGTTACTCTATCTAATATTATTTTGCCAAGTCTAATGTGCTGATTGCAGTGCTTTGGTTAGCTAATGCTTGTTGGCAGAGGCTGTTAGTTCATTTCCCAAACACCCTGACTCAAAATAATCACGCGGAAACTATATTATTTGCTATACTGTTTGGGCAAGAGCTTAAACATATTGATAGCTAGCTCCTGTATCCTAACTAAGTCATCTCTATTAATCTGAGCCCATCATGATGGGCAAAGTTTCAGTGGGTTCCAGCAGAGGTATCTGTCTCTGATGGTGGCTACATGGATTACATGGCTTCTCCCTGCCTCTGCCTACCCCCCCTCTCTCTCTGTCTATATATATATATATATATATATATAGATAGATAGATAGATAGATAGATAGATAGATATAGATATAGCCTGGCTACATCCTGTTAAGCCATTGGCTTAAAGCAGCTTCTTTATTCATTAACCAGTAAAAGCAACACATATGCAGAAGGATTTCCTGCACCACATGCTGAAACTATGGGTTTAGTTTGACAGTGTGAGGGCCTAACTCTTTTCTGTGAAATGTTACACCATCAAATAATATCCTCCTGGATACAGAGCAGTAAGTATCACATTATTTCACATGATTGTGGAACATACAAAAGTTGTTACCACAGAAGAGGAGGGTGATAGTTCTTAGAGGGTGGGAAGAGCAGGGGAAACAGAGAATGGAATGAGTGGATATTTGGGTACAAAGCAGCTACCATTAACTAAGAAGGTGACTACAAACAACAACAACATTCATTGCATATTTCCAAAAGCTAGAAGAAATACTTTGATTATTTTTTCTACTCTTTGAGAGCTCTATATACAGATACAATGAACACTAATTGTTTTGAGCTCCATTCCCTTTCTCTTCACTCCCCCTTTCCACCAAAATTCTACTTCTCAACAAGTACCTCTGAAACTCTCAAGACTTTGCTTTGTGTGTGATCCAATATGTTCAGTTGGAATTGCTTGCTCAAGAATGGATGGGAGCTTTTTATTGAAGGATGGACAGATTTTCAGTGGTTATACCAATAAAGAAAATGACATGCCCTCCCTAAACTACCATTAGCTGTCAATAGTCCCTCAGAGAGAGGTGGGGCCCAATCCATGATGAACTGCTTCAAAGAAATCATTTTAAAGGGTTTTAACATGCTGAAGGGAAATGTTTGTAAAGATAATGATGTTTAATTTGATTTAAACATTATACAACATTTATATGTATCAAAAATCATGTTATTCTATTAATACACATTTTTATCTTTTTAGGTGTAGTTAGAAAGTAAACATAATTTGATCTTTTTTTTTTTGACTTAAAAACTCTACAAATGTCAGTAATGAATTGAGTCATATAATTTATGCCCAGATTGGTAATTATGATTTGAATGTGTTATCTTTTTAAAGTGGAGACTGGCTGAGCAGTCCCCATGTCTTCCTTTCACTGGTTGTCACACTCAGCATATATGAATAGAAAGAGCGCGACTCTGAACTCAAGGGTCAGGATTTGAATTTGCCCCTTATACAAGAATGAATTGAAACTTGTCACTTGAATATTGTAACTCTTTCTTTCTCTTTTTTTTTCAATTATAGCTACAGTATATGACTTGAAGGTTTGTTTAGTAGGAGAAAGAGGGAGGGAGTGATAGGGAGAAATTTCTAATATATATATAAATACAATAACATATAATTCTTACCACTATGTGTTGGATTTTATTTTGGTTTCATTTCCCCCAATGCTTTTCTAAGTTCAGTTTCAACAAGTCATTTCTGACAGTTGACAAAACACTGACTCTTTTGGCATTCCATACATTATGATGTTGAAAATATGAAACTGATAATTCATCCAGTATCTTTCAAGCTTAATTTGAGGTACACGATAGATATATAAATGATTAGATAGATAGATAGATAGATAGAGATGATAGCAGGTGATACAGAGATAAATTGGCGAGAAATATGATAGACAGATGTAGAAATACAGAACTATAGAGATAATAGATGTCAGAGATATACAGATACAGAGAGGTGAGGCAGGTGACAAATAATTGATAGATATATAGAAAGTTTTATCTTCAGACTCATAAGAGTTTTCTGTTAAATTTGACTGATGACACTTTTACCTCTTTTCAAGCACAGAAATCCCATTGCTTTAGTTAGATGTTCACACATCCACAAACAAGTGATCCTAAGGACAGAGAATTGTAATTCTTTTCACCCAGAGCCAGGAATTCAAGCAGTAAAGTATGTGTGTGTCTGAGATCCATTCTTTCCCTGCCCTTTGTTTATATTGTTATGACCATACCATAGGCTGGGCTCTAATCTAATCCTCATTCATACACAAGAACTGAAGAAAGAGTCCAGAGACAAATGTACATTTAAGCATTAATTAACTCACCAAATATTATACTCAATAGGCTAACGACATAACATTGAAGAAAACAAGCAAATATCATACCCTTATTAGACTTTCTGCGGAATTATCTAACATTATGAAAATGCCTGGAAGTTTCCACCTTGCATTTCTTCAGTGAAAACTTTGTAGAGCACAAGAAACAGAAAACATGGAGGAAACTGTCAATTTCAGTTACAATATCACCAGAAATAGATGTATTTTCATTATTGAAAATGAATTCTAAGAAAACTAAGTAATGAGTATTGCTGGAATTCAAGATTGGACCAAGATTCGGTTATAAAAGTCAATGCTGGTTTGTTGCGTTTAAAATTTACATTATAATAATATTGATGAACCCACACTTTTAAGGTATATGGGCAATCCCGAGACAAGCAAAAAATATTAAAGTTTAAAATAAAAGCTGACAGGAAAAGGTACTCCAAGATCATTGGAAGCTTTAAAATAGGAAGGTGCATTTTTTTTTACGATGTAATACTATTATTTTTGATTGTTAAGTGGCAGTATCATCAGCATGCCTCGGAGCTCCTCCAAGCAGCGTTCTCCGTGTAAATAACCTTCTTGCTGATAAAAAAGAAATATGCTTGACTGCACAGGAAAAAAAAAAAGTGAGGCACATGACAAAAGTAGGCTTTGTTTTTACTTATTTCTCTTTGCTTTTTTTAAATTGGCATATAACAGTTATAAACATGGTATTTTGAAGTATACAAAACCCTGTACCTATTGTGGATTAGTGAAATGCAAAGACTGGCATGTTACAACTAAGAAACCATCATTCATTTTCAGTTATTTAGACTATTCTAAGTGCTGTGCACGGTTCAATAGATTTCTCAAATTCATTTTTTTATACTTAATGTTTCATTTCTTTAACAAATCCTCTTGTATCTTTTAACATCTTTATATAAATATCAGGAAGATGAAACTGAATAGTAGTGGCCTTAGAAAAAGCAAATATGCCCAAGTAAATCATACAAAAATTAATTCTCATTCAGAATTATTAAAATATAGGTTTAAAATATAGTTTAAAAATGAATCCGGCTCCCCATGCATTCGATGACTTTCTGTGAGTTATTTCTGGAGTGATAGATTGGGTGTTACAAACTTTTCCTGAACGGCTTCCAATTCTAGGCTGCTTCTTCTTCCTTCCTGGCCCGTTCTCGTTTCCCTTCCCTGCGTTCCTCCTTTCCCTCTCTCCCTAAACTTTTGATACCAATTTAAAGCATCTGTCAAGTCAACTGTGGAGCGATAGGGAGAGTCGGGGCTGAGATAAATTCTCAGTTCAACATTTCTGAGTCGCTCAGAAGCTTTCTTTGAAAACTTACCTACTTCCCTTTATATAGCTCTCACCAGAGTGGAGTACGTTAGACAGGAGATTCCGCAAACTAAAAAATAAATTTTCTTTTTCTTTTTCTCCTGAACCATAATTTAAATTTTAAAAGATGACAGCTTGCTTCCACGGTTCTGCAGTATGGTGTGATGAAAAAAAGTACTGGACAGGCAGTCAGTCAGTGAGATATTTCAGTTTCTCAGGCTCTATACAACCATCACCCAAGGGGCATCACTGACTTTCTCTGAGCCTCAGTTTCCAAATCTTCAAAATTGAGCTTCTGGAAATCAGAAGTGACCAGATCCTCTAACCTGTCTTGTTAAAACAAATTCTCTCTTTCATGATATTAACAAGGAATGGACCAATGAGAGAAAGAAGAATGGAGCATACCTTGTACAGGAAAGAGGTAGTGACACTCTCGTAGATCAGGGATCTGACCTCATCATAGAAGAGATGTAAGTCACTGTACAACCCTCCATATATTCATTCTAGGAAATTTAGATATTTAATGCTATATTTGAAGCTAAATTTTCTGATTTTTTTTTGGCATGAGTAGCAGAATCTTGATAATCCAAGTTATAGCACATGTAGAAAGCAGATCTTTTAAGAAAGTGTAGACTACTAATTTTTATTTATAAAGATAGTTCTTTATGTGTGTTTTTATGGTAAATGAAAGACATGGTTGAAAATGTTAGTTGCCAGCATATGAAAACAAACATGATTCCTTAAGTTAATGAGCTTAAACTACTATAAAATTGAAAACTCTATCTCCAATAATATAGGACTTTATAAAGAAATCAAGAATATTTTCTGTTTGGACTAAGGACAGAGGTAAGTTGGTTGATAACAACTCAGAAATTCAAACTAACATGTAATAAACATCTGTAAATAACTCAATTTCTCTATTTCTGTTTGATCATAAATGTTTTAAAAGTATAAATTAAATATTAATTATCGAGCATAAAATGCTAAGTAGCTAATAATAATATTAATATAATAATAACAAAATAATGTTCTAACTAGTGGCTGAAGAATATATAGAAGTTACTAACACAGGAAAAATGAACAATCATACCATTACAAATACACAATCTTCTAAAATTGCATAGAGCTAAGGTGAAACAATGGGATAGAAAAAAATTAAATAATTATATTTCCAAATGATGCTACAATCTAACTAGAAAAACAAATGGGTACCAGAATGGAACACTATGACTAGTCACAGTTAGTATACAAACTAATCATTAAATAACAGCTTACTTAAATGTTCAAAAAAGTTGTATACGATATATTAAGAGATGAACAAAACAAGAAGAAAAGCAGAGAATCTTAAGAAAATTAAGAAAAATATTATATGTCTGAAAACTAAAATTTAAATAAGCCAAATTATTTCGTGGTTCTTCCTAAACTTAAGTTTACAGATTCAGTGAAATTTCTTTCACAGTATAGTTGTTTGATTTGGAATACAGGGACATTATTCTTGATTTCTTCAGGAAGAAAATAGAGAGAACACAGGGAAAAAATAAGAACAAACAAGTTCAAAAAGATCTGAAGAAGAAAATAGTAAGAAAGATGTTTTGCAAATTATTGAGACATCCTTCAACACTATCAGCATTAAAATAGCCAGACACTGACCACAAGTAAGTAATTGTGAGTGTGAACTCACGTGAGATAAGAGAATTATCATGCATAAAAGCGCATTTCTGGCCAGAGGATATGGAAGGATTCAGGAGACTCGGGTTAGAACTAATAGGAACTGAGAACCAAATTGAAACAGGAATTTTGAGGTAGCTAAATTGACCAATTAGAGAGAAGAAGGATTTATAGACAATTTCTTAAGGTGAATGACAAAAGTATATAGACTTATGTGGGCAAAAACTAGAATGCACATTGGTTCTGATGGTTAGAAAGAACAGAGTAAGCATAGAAGATTAGAATTAACATACAAAAGAGATTATGATAGATTTGACCTTGCAAAGTAAATATGTTAAACTAGACCAGCTGAGAAACAATTTATAACATGATTGGCACCTAAGATACGTTAGGAGTTCTTTCAAATACATGTTTTCATTTCCTTCAAAATTTCCTATATCAGCAAATGGAGAGATGGATCAGTTCTTAGAGTGCTCTCCATGCAGAGGACCCAAGCTGGGTTCTCCAGCATCAACAGAGAAATGGGACATGGTGGTAACTTTCAGTCCCCACTGCTAGTGAGACAGAGACAGGCAGATCACTGGAACCCATGACAGGCTGATATAGGTCTGAACCCGGGTGCAGAGTGAGCCACTGTCTCAAAAGCAGAAAGTCATGGCAAGTGACTGAGGAAGGTACCCAATGTCAACATTTGACCTTCATGCACACTTGAAAATATACACACATTCACATACATGCAGCTTCCTGTGTTTTAAAATACAGGTTACATCCAAGAACTCACTCCCTTTTCTAAAATGCTAACATTTTGTTGTACTTGTTCAGGGTTCATTTTTGTTGACAGTATGAAAATTTGTTTGCTTGTTTGTTTAGAGACTATAACAATTATATTTTTTTCACAGCTCTTAATACTTCCTCTTCTTCTGAATAGCCATCACACTTACTAGAGTGTTATCTTCCTCAGTGTATTTTTTTATTTATCAAAATATGTGTGAATACTCAGAGCTTGAGTATTAATTTTAATGTTTCATTTAATGTACATGGTAATCTATCACATATTATGGAACTTATTTCTCTTCAAAAATGCTTTATTTTGTGTTATATTGACATGCATACACATACATATATATTTATAGTTTATCCATTTGGAATATTGTTTAATACTTTGAGGTTAATAAAACTTTTATCCACCGAAAAGCAAGAGTGTTTAGTTCATCATTTACTGTTACCAACAGTAATGGTATAACTCTGGTCAGCTCTTTCCCTCTGCAGAGTAGTGAAATGAATGACAGAAGTGTAATTTGTAACATTAATGGGTGCTGACAACTGTTATCCAAATTATATATAAAAATTCAACCTCATACCAGCAAACCACAGGTACCTACTTCTGCAAATGCCTGCATATTCTTGATAAATAACTTCAACTTTAGTGGATCAAGGTCTCGGAATATGGCATGAATGGTATCCATTTGCTCTATAATTCTAGGTTTAATGACTTGTTTTAAGCCTATAAAGTTTATTATGATCAATTCTTGATTGCCGAGCTAGAGTGAACATTCTCTGATTCACGAAAGGATTCCCATGTACGCCCCATTAGATTAGGCTTATTAATTGTGTTATGACAATTATGTTCAGACTTACTGCTTTTTGTGTTGCATTTATCTTTAATGAGAGGTGAGTTAAAGTATCTGGTCTGGGTGGTTTTTAACTCTTTATTGTCATTAGGTCAATTTTGATCTATATTTGAGGCTATATTGTGAGCTGGTAAGAACTGCTATGTCCTTCTGCAGAACTGATCCATTTCTCGGCAATCTACTTCTCTAGTTCTATTAAAGAATTTTGCCCCCTTTTTCTTTTCATTTGGAGCATAAAATGAGAGTCTGCTCTGTTGCAGTCCGTGTTTGTCTTAGGCATGTTTTCACATCTTTTTACTTTCCTTTCCAGCTTCAAGCATCCTTTAAATTTGATATTAATAATGGAGAGCTGAGTAGATACACATATGTAATTTGTCAATCACTTTGAACTAGTAAGTTGTGACTACTTATATTAATGCAGATGTTTGTATTGATGCCTGTCATATGCTGTCATGGTACTTATAATATTTTACAAAGTTCTTTTCTCCGTGACATTCCTTTAATCTCCTTCCCTTCATTTTGCTCATAAAATATTCTGCAAGCTACTTCTATTTTGTTTTCCTTCATTAAAATTATTTAATATATGGAGTTGGTATGGCTGTCAAAAAAAGTTAATTCTCTACATAGCTGCCTGTCATTCAAGTCTTCATATATATCTTTTAAAACACGTTTCATTAATTTGGATGCACCCTGATTTTGTCTATTCAAGTTATCTTTATCATCATTATTGATTATGCCAATACTGATTCAGATTTCCCTATGTGTTTATCAATATCTTCCTCCAAACAACTTCTTGCATTTCACCCTTTCCTCTATACTAAGCTTCAAGAATCCACTACATTAAAATTCTAGCATATGATATGACTGAGGTTCTGTGTTTTGTTTTCCTTCAAATATCATTTTTATATAGTTCTGGGAGACAGTTCATGGAGTTTGAGCCTTCTATGTTGGTAGAACTGTTTTAAGCATCTTTGTGTTCTGAAGCTATAATTACATTTTATTCCAGTTTACATGTTTGAAATATAAATCTATTTTCATTTTATCTGTTGGTCATATACAAATAATTTTCATTTCACTGAATGCTGGTAATGTTTTGTTTTATTTAATGTTATCTAGTTTACTATTTTCTCTAAGCATATTACTATTTTGATAATGAGCGTGAATTACTATATCCAGAGGCTTGGAGATGCATGTGTAGACTCTGGAACATCTGAGGTTCTTTCTTTTACTTCTTTTGAAACTTGTATAGGCACCCATTGAATGTCTGATGTAGGATGTCCTTCTGAACACTGAAAATATATGCTGCTTTTAGTCATTGATAAATAAAGCTATTTTGGCCTATGACAGGGCAGAAAATAGCCAGGTGGAAAAGCTAAACAAAACAAGGAGAACATAGGTGGATGCCAGCAGCCACTGGAGAAGCAAGATGTGAGGTAACAAGCCATTAGTCTCATGGTAAAATATAGAATATTGAGAATGGGTTAATTTAGTTGTAAAGGCTAGCTAACAACAGGATTGAGTTAATAGACCAAAAAGTTTGTAGTTAATAGGAAGCCTCAGAGTGTTTATTTGGGAACCAGCAGGCAGGTGAGAAACCTCCAGTGACAAAATTCCCCATCCAACATTTTTTCACACTGCCTTATGAAGCATGTTGCTTTCTTTTGTTCCCATTTTCCCACAACAGATTTTCTTCAAGTTTAATACTTACTCTCCTGCTCTTTGGGAAGCTGTAATCTGCTTTTAAAGTAATATATGAGTGAGCTCCAGGGTGAGAATTCACTAAGATGACTATTTACTAAGATTTACTAAGATGACTATTATTGCTTAATTAACTTTAGTCTTATTTTTTAATTGTTCACAAATGGATCTCATTGTAGTACTTCCATACGTGACTATGATGTTCTCTGATGATGATCTCATCCTGCATTTTCACTTTCTTAGTCTTTCTCTTTTCTCTTCATTTCCCTTCTGCATGCCTAACAGCTCATCTTTTACCTGCACATCTTTCCCCAACCTTGACTCCATATGTGTGTGCAAATGTGTGCTAATTGTCTTGGTAAGCTTGGTTTCTGTCATTTAGAATGATGATCTTGAGCTTTGCCTATTTTCCTCAAGCTGCATTGTGCATATAAACCACACTTGTTAAACCTATTTGGAAATTCTACAAGGGCAAGAAGTACAAGCCTCTGGACCTGCGACCCAAGAAAACTAGAGCCATGCACTGCTGGCTCACCGAGCACGAGGAGAAGCTGAAGACGAAGAAGCAGCATAGGAAGGACAGGCTGAACCTGCTACACGAGTATGCGGTCAAGGCCTAATGGAAGAGCAATAAAGAGCAAGACTGGCAAAAAAAAAAAAAAAAAAAAAAAAAAAAAAAAAAAAAAAAAAAAAAAAAAAAAAAAAAAAAAAAAAAAAAACACACACACACACACAAAAAAAACTATTTACTGGTTGATGAACATGTCGGATTATTCCATGGCTTGACTCTTGTGAATATTGCTGCAATAAACATGGATGTGCAGCAAGGATCTTTCTGCATGGTGACTACAGTTCCTAAGCCAATATACTCAGGAGACTATAGCTGGGTCTCATCATCATTATGGTTTCTACATTGTTTCTCATAGTGGCTGCACCAGTTTACATTCCCACCAGCAAGGAATAAGTATTCCTTTTCATATTGATTCTTTGCCAACATTATTTGTTGGATTGTAGGTTGGTTGTCCATAACTACCTATGAGTGAGTACATACCATGTTTGTCTTTCTGGGGCTGGGTTATTTCACTCAGAATGGTTATTTTTTCTAGTTCCATCAATTAGCCTGCAAAATTTATGATGCCATTGTTTTTGTTTGTTTGTTTGTTTGTTTGTCACATGGTTGAATGGTTCTGCCTTTCTAACTATTAATTTCATCTGGAATATAAAAGTGATAGGCTTTATTTTTTTGTTTTGCAAGACAGAGTTTCTCTATAGCTTTGGAGCCTGTTTTGGAAGACCAGGCTGGCCTTGAACTCCCAGAGATCCACCTGCCTCTGCCTCCTGAGTGCTGGGATTAAAGGCATGTGTGCACCACCACTGCCCAGCAAAAGTGATAAGCTTAAAGTAAACTGTTTAGCCTAGTATACATAAAAGACAGAAAAACTAAAAGTGTTAGATACCACACCAACTTTCTGAAAGTCTTTTTGCGATATTCATCCTACACAAGTGACATTGTCCCCAACACAAATCGTGAGTTAGGCAGAGTAATCAGGCCTTTACTCTTTTTTATGATTTAATCACAGTACATAATGAATGTTCAATAGGATAGTTATAACAATGAACAAACAAGCCCTAGCTATGATAAAGAAAATTTAATAGTGACAGTGTTATGGCCAATTTCCCACAGGATGCTGAGTCTTAAGAGTGAAATCACTACGTCACTATATTATATAAAAGGAGACATAACATCTCCCAGCTCAGCCTGTTCGGGGGCTGGGACCGAATCCGAATCGGGAGGGCAAACAGGAGGGTGGTAGCTCCTTTGTCCCAATAGCCTGCCTGCAGCAAGCAAGGTAGGCCCTTTGTTTACGAGCCACCCAAGCAGCAAGGAGATCCGGTCCGGGCACCAGGAGAGACATTGGGCTTTCATCCACAACCCACCCAGAGCGGTGCTGAGGAGTTCCATCTGGACGGTCGTCCATGTTTGGGTGCTGAGGAGTTCCAGCTTGACGGGACAGTCCCTGCTTCTACACTGAAGAGATACACCCAGAGACTCAGTCACAGCAAAGACTGGACCAAGACACCAGGCCTCTCCTGGCTCCATTTGAAAGAGGAGATGGGAAGGAGCCAATACAAGACTTCCTCCAACAACCTAAAAGGCAACATGACATCACCAGAATCAAGGGATCCCGAAATAAGAAAAAATGAACACCCTACTCCAGAAGAAATAGAAGAAATCGACTCAAAAGTGAATTATATGAAAATAATAGAAGACCTTAAACAGGAGGTGAAAAACTGCCATAAACAATTAGAGATTACAAACAAAAAGGTAGAGGAAATGAATAAATCGCTCAAAGATACCCAAGAAAACCAAGAGAAAAAAGAAAAAGCAATCAAACAGGTAAGGGAAGCGGTTCAAGACCTGAAGAATGAAATGGAAGTAATGAAGAAAACACAAACCGAGGGAAGGTTGGAAATGGAAAATCTGGGTAAACGAACAGGAACTACAGAGACAAGTACTACCAACAGAATACAAGAGATAGAAGAAAGAATATCAGACGCTGAAGATACCATAGAGAAAATAAACACACTGATCAAAGAAAACAGCAAAACCAAGAAATTCTCATCACAAAACATTCAGGAAATATGGGACACAATAAAAAGACCAAACCTAAGAATAATTGGAGTAGAAGAAGGAGAAGAAGTGCAGCTCAACGGTCCTGAAAATATATTTAATAAAATTATAGAAGAAAACTTTCCCAACCTAAAGAAAGATGTACCTATGAAGGTTCAAGAAGCATACAAAACACTGAATAGGCTGGATCAAAAAAAAATCCCCTCGCCATATAATAATCAAAACACAAAGCATACAGAATAAAGAAAGAATATTAAGAGCCGCAAAGGAAAAAGGCCAAGTTACTTACAAAGGTAAACCTATCAGACTTACACCTGACTTCTCTATGAAAACCATGAAAGCCAGAAGGTCCTGGATAGATGTACTGCAAAAACTAAGAGACCATGGATGCAAGCCCAGACTACTATACCCAGCCAAGCTTTCATTCACTATAAATGGAGAAAACAAAATTTTCCAGGATAAAAACAAATTTAAACAATACATAGCCACAAATCCAGCCTTACAGAAAGTAATAGAAGGAAAATCACTAACCAAGGAGTCCAACAATGACTACAATAACTCAGACATCTAGAGACCCTTCACCAGCGCAACTCAAAGAAGGGATGCACACGAACTCTACTACTAAAAAAGTGACCGGAATTATATAAAAGGAGTTCTCAAGGGCCAAGCAGATGTTTAAGGATATTTGATGCACAAACCTTATGGCTAGAATATGATTCCCAAAAGTTGTATAAAAATAGAAAGTGAGAGCCAACTCCCCAAATTGGTTCTCTAAACTTCTGGGACAGGTGAACACGTGCATACATATACATTGTGCATCCAACAATGAGTAAAATAAAAGTTTATTTTTTTTAATTGCTTAATAATAGTCACATTTTAGAAGATGATAAAGTATTTTAGAAATCAGTCTTTTCAAAGATTAAGAAGATTGGGGTGAAATATTTTACTGTATGCTTAAAGTCTGTCTTTGAGTAAAGCTATTAGTACAAGCAGATTAATGCAATCTTCATTGTCACCAAAGAGCTGAGCTTGATTGTTAATGACTCTTAGGATAGTACACTTTGAAACAACTCATAGGAGAGGAGAGTGTGGAATGTTTTCAATGCACTCAACACTATGTTTCCTTTCAACTTACCAGACTCCATCCTAAATGGGTATCTAAATAGGCTCTAATGATGTCTGCCAAAGTGCTGACTCCAAATATATAGATAGTCATAAAATAACCCAGGAAACGAGGACAAGGCAGAACAATTCCCAAGAAAAAGATTATATAATGTATCTATCCATTGTGACAGAAAATTTAGATGCCCTAAAGGAAGGGCATCCTTCTGTTCTCCAGCTTTAGGATATCCTTCCACTCTGGAATTCAGGAAGATCATGTCAGGATATGCTTAGAACAATACTTATCTCTATACCATAAAATTATTAAATTACTATTATATGATATTCTATTTATATAAGTGTGAAGGACAGACTGTGATTTAAAACTTACAAATGACCTTGAAGAATGACTATGGCTCTGCCAGTGTTTTATATTAAAACATTTCATAACCCTTTCAAGTATCCTAGAGGAAAAAAATGCATAACTTAGCTCAAAGTGTTACAGTCAGATAAAGATAATTATATCAGTAGAATCTGGTATGAAACCCTGTTGCTTGAATGGTGTATATTTTTAATCAGTCCAAAATCTCTGATTTGGGGATTTAATAGCAGTGACTGCTGTTAATTTCTTCAGATTAGTACTCATTATAAAAATCATATTTCCATATGAGTTTTTCTTTCCTTCATAAAATGTTATCCCAAGACAGCTAGAATCCTTCTGAGAGTACAAACAGTCAAACCTGGACTCATAACGCACAGATGAAACACTTTTTATGGCAGCATTCATTAAACTACTCGACAGAGTACAGAGCAGCAACAGGGAGCTTCTCTTAAAAGCTTTTAATACAACTCTTTCCAAGACCCATTAAATCAGCCCAGCACTAAAGCCTCTGGCCTCCCCCATATATCGATCTCTATCTCTATGGAGCCCCCTCTTCTGTCCAACTGAAGTCTGAGATAATTTATCTCTTATGAACCGTCTATGGAAACGTCACCAATACAAAAGTGGCAAGCCAAAATATAAAATGTGAGGCCATGGTCCTGTATTGCCTGTATATTTCTGAAGAGTCTGGAAATATAAATATTTGTAAAACTCCACCAATTTCCATTTTTAAAGATTTATTTATTTTTATTTGCATGTATTTATGTGTATCTGTGCACAACAATGCAGATGTCAACTAAGGCCAGAAGATGGCATCATACCCTGGTGAGCTGTTGTTACAGGCTGTTGAACGTCACCTGCTGTGGGTGCTGGATCTGATCTCCGGTTGTCTATAGAAGAACCAGAAGTACTCTTAACAGTGGAACCATCCCAGTCACCTACATTTCTATTTAACTTCCCCAAGCAATTCTTACTCAGAGTTAGCCTTTACTGAGTACAAATAATGTGATTACATTAGAAAATACAATTTAATATCCTTTTTATTGAATTTTATTACATCACAGTATTCTACTTATCTCCATTTTCCAGATGCAGAGTATTGGACTCTTAGTGTTACATTTCCTTAATTTCAAAGCCAACATCTCACAGTATTACTACAAAGAGAACAAAATGAAATGGCCAAGTAATGGGGGAGATAGAATCCCATCTGAGCATCTCTTGCCACCAAATGAGACTTCTAGTCCCAGGAATAGGTTACACCTAATTGAATTGTTGTCCAAATTGGTCTCATGGGAAACCACCTAATAACCCAGGCTTTTGCCAAAACTATAGGTTACTTTCCACAAAAGTAAAGCCCCATTCAGTACTAAAAACAGCCCCTATGCAACTCAGTGAACAAGGAAGAAGTTGAGCTAATACCTACATCAAACCTTCATACTTATGTGTTAGTGTCTTTGGTAGAAGAAGGTGCTCTGCCTGTTATCAAAGTAGAAACATAAAAACCAACCCAACCACAAACATCTTGATCTACAATGGTGTCCTGCCTGCAAGATACTGTAGTGCAACAGTGGCTCAAAATTTGTGAGAGTAACCAACAAATATCTGATTTAAATGAAAGCCCACTGTACAACCTGCATAAGAGGGACCCTGACACTGCTTGGGTAGGGAACTGAGACACAGGGATCTACTAGCCAAATACTACTTTTTTTTAGGTATAAGTAAAATGATTCCTAATGACATTGTATTACACTCACAGATCAGCTATAATCAGAGAGGTAGACGTTGGGAACAAATACTGAGACCTGCACAGTCAGAAAAGAGAGAGCGATCTTGGAACACTAGGCCCTAAATGGAATATCTATAGCACCCCTTCTGTAAAGGCCCAGAGAACTTTGTAAAAGAGGAGGGATTTGTGTAAGAGTCAAAGGATTGAGTCCATCAAGAAACCACGATCCTCTACATCAACAGGACCAGTGTGCATATGAACCCACAGAGACTGAGGCAGTATGTATGAGGCCTGCGCAGGTTTGCACCAGATAAAGCCCCATAGCTGAAAGAAGAAGTAGACACATACCCCTGTCTCAAACCCAGGTGCTTTCTCTAATTGATAACTACTTCCAAATGAAAATTTAGTTTCTTCCAAGGGAGTCTCCCTGGGTAAACTGAACTACTCTTAATGTCTCAAAAGAGCTATTCTCACCCACTTTAGTTTATTCTCCAGCTGTTGATTAGCCCCCTTCTTGGTTCTAGACAGTGCTACAAACAAAGAAAACAAAACAACTGAAAAAAGGTTGTGGTGTTGGAGAGGGTATACATGTGCCTGACTTCTTAGGGCTTTAGCCTAAAATTGAAAGCAAACGCAAATAAAGTAAACATAAGTAAACACATAAAAATGAAAAAAAAATGCACTAATAACATCACAGTGTAAGCAACACAAAATACAAGAGGACCTTTACATCATCAATGGACCTTCCAAACACAAATTTAATGATGCACGTCTTTTTATAATTTAAATTTCTTGAAAGCCTGTTAAGACTGTCAGTGTGAGTTCATATGATTCAACCCACTCTAGGATTGCTTCTCTGTTCCAGGGCAGAAACAAACTAAGACAAAGGAAACAATTGAAAACGCATCTCTCAAACCCTCCCATACTGTAGTCACTTTCCTTCTTCTTAAGAAAAACTTAGTTGGTGACATGTAGCCATCTCAGCAAGACAGTAGTTGTTTGTCCCCATGCTAAAACAACACCGACTGCAGGTAAAGCAATATTTATCTTAACGTTTTAGCAAAAAATATGAGTATGACTTCCTGAGTCAATTCCTTAGTATGAACCATAACTGTACACACCCATCCTGAAGACCCCTCATGTGTTTGTTTATTCCATTAGACTGAAGAGCCCTCTGAGATCGGAAGCTCTGATTCATCATGCCTTCAGGTTTCAAGTACTTAGCTTGTTGCCTGGATAGAACCCAAGAGGTCATCATTGTTTGCAGACTGACTGACTAAATGAATGAAAGAGTCGATTAATCACTGAGCAAATTCAGAGCAGTGATATGACCCACATAACCAAAATTCAGCTATTAGCCCCAAGATTTTTCTGCCACTTAGAGAGATAACAAAATTCTCATTATTACTAAGGTATCAAGAAGAAAATTCATAACAGAACCATTTCTTTCATCATTAACAGCAGAGTGTTTATTTATTTTTAAATGATGCTTCTGCAAAAGATGCTTTCCCATAACAGAGTGTGGTAGAGAACCAACTTTTAACAGTACGTCCTGGGATTAGACTGACAATCACATCCCGCTGTGGAAAACCAAGGGTTAATTGGAGGGAAATTGAGTGAAGGCGACTAGAAATACTAAGGCTGGCAAGATTGCTCAGTGGGTAAAATGCCACTCAAGTGTAAAGGTCAGAGTTCTGATCCCCAAATCCCCTATAAACTGTGGCTGGGAGTAGCAGCCAATCTGTAGTTCCAGGATTTAGGAGAAAGAAAGAGTAGGTCCCTAGGGGAAGAGGACTTGCTATACTAGCCCATATAAGGAATTTCTGAACTCACCTGAAAGACCTTGTCTCAATAAATAAAGTGGAGAGTCTAGGAAGAGTCCCAATGTCAACCTTGAGATTACGCACGCATACACACACACACACACACACACACACACACGCGCGCGGGCGCGCGCACACACACACACACAGATGTGCACTGTATCCCTCTACTCATGTGTTGCACGCCTTTGCATGTGACGCATAAATATATAAGTAAGTGTTCAAACAGTTTAGGGATTAAAGGGGGAGGACAAAAATATGTTTTTAAAACAAACAAAAAGTATATATTGAAAAACAAATTTAAAAATCAAAGGTGGTCCGTGGTGGCACACACTTTTAATCCCAGCACTTGGGAGGCAGAGGCAGGTGGATCTCTGTGAGTTAGAGGCAAGCCTGGTCTATAAGAGCTGGTTCCAGGACAGCCTGTTATACAGAGAAACCCTATCTAAAAACAAAACAAAGCAAAACAAAAACCCGTTATTAAAAGGTTGGTGATTTTTGAATTTTGCTTTGAGTAGATTGATAAAACCATTTTCTGGAAGGCCATTGATATCTTAAGAGTATTTGCCATTTTGTCTTACTGACTGTGTCCTTTGCTCTACAGAAACTTCTCAGTTTCAGGAGGTCTCATTTATTTATTGTTGCTTTCAGTGTCTGTGCTACTGGTGTTATGATTAGGAAGTCATCTTCTGTGCCTATGCAGTGAAGGCTACTTCCCACTTTCTCTTCTATCAAGTTTAGAATGGTTCAATTTATACTGAGGTCTTTAATCCATTTGGACTTGAGTTTTTTGCATGGGGATAAATATGGATCTATTTGCATTTTTCTACATCTTGACATCCAGTTATGCCATTTGTTGAAGATGCTTTCCTTTTTCCATTGTATAATTTTAGCTTCTTTGTCAAAAAAAAAAAAAACATGTGTTCATAGGTGTGTGGGTTAATATTCAGGTCTTCGATTTGATTCCATTGGTCAACCTGTCTGTTTTTATACCAACACCAAGCTGTTTTCATTACTGTAGTTGTATAAAAGAGCTTGATGTCAGGGTTGGTGATACCTCTGGGAGTTCCTTTGCTGTGCAGGATTGTTTCGGCTATCCTAGGTATATTGTTTTTCCACATGAACTTAAGTATTGTTCTCTCAGGGTCTGTGAAGAATATTGTAAGAGTCAACCCTACTGCTTGTACTGGCTTTTTGGAACCCATTCTCTTTGGAGAGATACCTTGCTCAGCCTACATATAGTAGGGAGGGTCTTGGCCCTGCCTCAAAACAATGTGCTAGACTTTGCTGACTCCCTCATGGGAAGCCTTACCCTCTATGAGGAGTGGATGATGAAGGTGGAATAGGGGTAAGGTGGAAGGAGTGAGAGAAGAGAAGGGAGTAGGAATGGGCATTGGTATTTAAAATGAAAAAGGATATTTTTTTTAAATAATTAATTTTATAAAAAGAGTATATTATGTTCTTGAAAAGCCTTTAGACTTGGCAATATCTGTCAGAGCTATCAAATTACTAAAACTTCTAACCATTAAGCCTCTTTAAATTGCTAGCCACTTGCCTGGGTGTATGGCATTGTAAGGTCCAAGGTCTTTAATACACAAACATTTGGATGTAATCATTCCAACATAAAAGGTGGGAACATATCCGGCTTTGCCTCTATCTGAATCTTTATTCTAATACAGATTGGTATGGGAAAACTTGCAAAGCTACTCCTTCCAAGGAGATCTCAGACCCAGCAGCATGGGCTCCAGGTACACTGCCTCTGTCTTCTGGCTTACCTGGAGCACACCTCCTCTGCGAGGGGGAACAGTCAGGTTGTACAGTTACTTCCCTCCCTATTTCCACCTTTGCAAAGGCAGGGAAAGTCACCCAATTGGCAGGGTCTAATTTAAATCCAGATATTGAGCTGCAATAAGGTGCGGAAATACTACACTTTAAGTTTCTAGCTTTCGAAGTATGTGAAGACAAGACACAGGAGAATGAGAGCCGGCATTCATTTAAAGTAAGCCCCTGGTTTCTCTTATGCCTGTAACCTTACACAGATTTATGCCTAGCTCAGAAGTCTGCTTACTCTGGGGAATTTTCAGGGCATCCTAATGGGAACTTGTCTCATATCGCTGGCACCTCCACAAGGAAATTTTCATTTTATAGGAATAAAGATGATTAATAAATATTATTACTTCCCTAGGAGACTAGGCTGAAATGCCAAGAAGTCTTTCTTACCAAGGAAACGGCATGCATGCACTTAGAAGAAAGAATGATCTAGGCAAATTTCAGGGCTTCTTTGAGTTCCCTCTCGTACTCCTTTATCTATTTAAGGAGTGGTTTATCGCTTTACTTAAAAGTCCAATAAGAAAATCTGGGTTTTGAGCTTCTGCCCAGTGAGGGCTGGGCAAAGGGCCTTTATCCCATTAGGCACAAAAAAGGCCTAATGTGATGAAGCCCAAAGGAATAGGAGCCTTTGCCGTTTCAGCTCGCTGTGACTTGAAATGCCTTTCTATTTCCTGGATGGAATGGCAGGAGTGCATTTTTCAAAAGGTAGCTGTGGAGAGGAAGACACGCTCTCTCTGCTATGAATAATTCTGGCCTGGAAGTGAGGCCAGTTTCAATTCAGAGAAATTCGTTTCTAGGTATTGTGCTAATAAGTTCATCATAAGACTTAAGGTAGAAGTCTAGGGTATAGGTTTTGAAGGCAGTCTGGCTGCATTTGAATCCTGGACGCCCAGTGTATTGGGAATGCGATCTTCCTCCACTCCCCTAGCCACTCGTGTATAATGAAGTGTGTGATGTCGTCTATCACATAAACTTCTGAGGTGGCTAACTTAGCCAGCATAGATGATGCCCCGAAAGAGTGGCAAGTTCCGTTATATTCATATGTTAATATAATTATCTTTACTACTTTTACTAATGAATTCTGCGATATCTTCTGGATCTTAAATGTTGCACTGTCTTAAAGGTTTAAGGAACAGCACGATGTGACCCAAGGAAAGGAAGTGCCGTCATGTGCAGCCGACCCTTATGCCAAAAGTTTTCCTATGTCTTACATGAATTATCTTATAGACGCTATGACCAGCACACGTGTTATTCAATTTTTCTTATGGCAAGATCTGCTCAGATGATCCAGATCTGTTGGAGTTCAACTGCAATACCTTTTTCACTTCTGTGAACTCCCTCTTTCAGTGATTGGGGCCTCAATAGAATTATAAAGCAGTTGCACATACATTCTTTTACTCAATTCCTACAATAATTTAGGCTATTGCCTCTTAGGCTCATTTAGATAATGGTAAGCAACATAGAGCAGCATGATGGCAGCTGTTTAGTCAACTGAGAATGCATTCTGTGGATGTAATAATGATTCCACACTTTGTGACAGCTTCGTTGCTGCCATCGCATCAGCGACTCAGTGGTGTGTTAGGAGCCCAGGCTCCTCCCACCATTTCCATTTACCCTTTGATGGATGCTAACTTCTCATTCTTCAGCTTCTTACGAATCTCACAGACTATACCAGAAAGAGGAAATTTTGGTGAGCACAAAGGACTTAAACACAGGGGGAAAAAACACCTTTGCTTTATGAAGAGGGAAATATCCTTCCCCAATTCTTCCTAAAGAGAGGTGTGCCAGACTCATGGACACCTCAAACCACAATGGAGATTGTGAAGACAGCTTTTTTTTGTGTGTGTGTGTTCTCTGTACTGGGAAATAGTATAAGACAGAAGAGGAAAGGGGAAGAACAGAAAGACAATAATGTGTATTATAAGATGTGACCTAATAGGATTAGAATTAATAGAGAAACTATGGATTGTACATTCTATACAAGGGGACACATAAGGTCCCAAAATGCCTGATCAAAACTTACACTATCCTTTAAATTTTCATTATTCTATAGGGAACACACGATTAAGCACTGCTAATATGCTTTTCAGATATATCATAAGTTTTAGAACTAACTTTTAGGGATATAACTTGTTTTATAACTTGAATCATGAATGTTATGTTAAAAAGTTATGAATGCTGTTGTAGAAAGCATATATGTAATAAAGAAATAAAACAAAACCAACACAGTGAAGAAGAGAAATAAAACATGCTAACTATAAGATTACAAATTTACAGAGATCCATTTTAAATTTCATATGTATGTTGAAGAAAGGAGAGATACAGTGGCTTTGTATAATTCCCCTGATAGCCTAGAACTAAGATCAAAACATAAACTTGGACAGCTTCTTTATTCTTTGTCATGCTATTAGCACACAAGTTGCTCATATTTAACAGGATTACCTATGATATTTACACACATGCATGTATCATACATTAGCAAAATTTAAGTTCAAAAAATAATTCTTCACACATGAGTATATAGAAATGGGACATTGACAGCTGGGCAGTGGTGGTGCACTCCCCTTAATCTCAGCACTCTGTAGGCAGAAGCAGGCAGATCTCTGTGAGGCTGACGCCAGCCTAGTCTACAAAGTGAGTTTCAGGACAATCAGGGATGTTACACAGAGAAACCCTGTCTCAAGAAAATCAAAGTCAATGAACAAATAAGTAAAATGGTATTGACAGGCAGGTGATGGTGGTGCACACTGTTAATCCTAGCACTCGGGAGGCCAGCCTGTTTTTTCTAAAAGACAGGTTCCAGGTTTCCAGTTAGAGAAACCCTGTCTTGAAAAACTGAAAAAGAAAATTGTTAAAAATGACATTGATGATCATGTTGAATAACAACTGCCACAACATAACTTCATTTGAAAACACACCCCAAATTATAAGAGAGAAGACGATATCTATAGGAGATGTTATCTATAGGAGATGTTATCTATAGGCTAGCACATGTTGATGTTGTCTTCACGCAATCTAAATTGGCGTGAAAAATATCTGGATAGTGGGTTTTCTAGAGCATCTTTATGTGGACATCTCAGCAAAACTTTTTTTTTTATTTTGTGTGAACATTTTAACAATAATTACAAAAATAATACAGATTCAGTGTGAACATACCCTCTTGCAAGAACACCCAAACATGTACCACACACAACCTAAATAAAAAGCGAATAAACCAACTCTAATCCTATTATTCAGAGATAAAAGTTTGTATACTGTTCTTGTATTTGAATAGTAGTCCTTAATTCATAAAATTTGTAATTTTATTTCCAAAAATGTAAATCTATCATATGTGGTTGTTTTGCCCAAATTTTGATTAGGACTTAGTTGGAAACACTATGCTTAATTATTGAATAGGATCTCAATTTTTTTCATTTCAGTCTTCTATTGCATTGTGAACACGCACACGCGTGCACGCGCACACACACACGTATATATTCACAGTGCTGCAGTCCATTTACTTTAAAATTTTACTACTAAAATTGTCCCCTGTTATAAACGAAAGGCTCGTTTTTATACACACAACTATGCGATGGATTGCTGCTGTCTTAGCTGGGGTTTTTTATTGCTGTGCAGAAACACCATGACCACAGTAGCTCTTATAAAAGAAAACCATTGAGTAGGGGTGGCTTACACCTTCAGAGGTTCAGTCCATTATCACTGCGTTGTGACATGGTGGTTTGCAGGCAGTTATGATGTTGGAAAAGGATTGGAAATTCTTACATTTTGACCCATAGGCAAATGTAAGTCTGAGGAATAGGAAGTGGTCTGAGGCACTGGTCCTGGTTTTGCTGTATATGAGACCTCAAGGCCCACCCACACAGTGACATACTTCCTCCAACAATTTCAAATCTACTTCAATAAAGTCACACCTCCTAATAGTGCCACTCCCTATGAGCTTATATAGGCCAATGACATTCAAACTACTACAATTGCTAAGATCAGAATTGTGAATAAGAGAGTATTGGAACATTTTAAACCTTTTTACCACAACCTGCCAAATTGATCTTCCAAAACTTCATCCTCTTACAATATCAGTCAGGATATGGACCAAAGCTAGAAGGCACATCATTTGGTTGACACCCTTTGTGAGTGCCACTGCGAAACCTCACCATGGCCTTTGATACATCCTTCCTCATTCAGGGGCCTCTAGATTGGAGGTGAGATGGAAATTAGTCCACGGCAGTCAGACACAGAGAGTTCTTAGTGAGAAGCAGTCATCGGGCATCTCCAGATTCTGATTCTTATGAAAACAATGATATTGGATATATGCAAGTTCTGCAGAGCTGTCAGAAAATTCTATAAATGCTTGCAGAGATATCCTAGGAAGAGGATGTGCGTCTTAAGTGTAGGTGAAACCAAAGCAAAAGGAACTCCTTGTACATGCTGAGAGGGCTGGAGTAATGCGAACTCGGATCTATTCTGCAGCTTTTCATTTGACCTTTCAGGGACTATTCAAGAACTGTTAACACACGCTCAATTGTCTAGGCTGATTGGTTGTGGTGACTGGAAGCAGCTGGCTAAAGGGCAGCATGAGCTAGGCAAGAAGCAGCTCTTCGTTCTTTTCTGGCACACAGAAGAAAGCTGAGCTTGCTCTTCAGAAAACAGTGAGATTGGCAAAAATGGAATGAATTAAAAACACTTAAACTACTTAATATGTATACTTATGATTATTATTGCTATTAATTCAACTTATATTCGGGTCAGACAGAATAATTGATGTCAATCATGTCTCTATTCACTTGAATCTTAACATTTTATGTGTATGATATGAAATGCGATAGTATGTCAGAATTATTTGTCCGGTGTAAAATGATTATGAATCATCAAAATAGCAAACTATAAGGACCTGACATTGAACTTTATGCAGGAAGGTTCTCTTCTGGGTGAATAGCACCCTTTAGGAGGTCAGTTTGAACAAAGACACGATTTAATGTCAAATCTCTTCTTTGGTGTCTATTCATTTGGCAGAGAATGGCAGAAGAGGATTCCTTTCTGAGAAAATTTCATTTTAGCATCAAAGGATTAATAGCATTGAGTTCAGGGAAGGAGGAATTTGGGCATGGATGTTTCTCTCTTCCAGTTAAATCCGCTGTGCCCTCTCACACACACAGTATTGTCTCTACTTGTCACGTCACATGACTCTATGCTCAGACAATCCCTGAAATTCATTGCATTTTTCCTGTGTCACACACTGCATGTCATGCCAGCTGCAACTTCGCTACTTTTTTTCCTCCAATATTTTAATGGGCAAACTTGAGTAATATATTTCCCAATTTCAAACCCTTCAGCACTGACAGTCCAAAACTCCTGAGGATAGGAACTAATGCAAAAGGTTCCAGCTGAGATGAGCCTCTTCAGCTCTGGTCTATCAGTGTCAAGTCCTCAAGCTCTTGAGAAATAATTTTACTTATTAAAACGTATTTTCCCTCAAAAAAAATACTGTAGGAAAGACAAAGTTCTCAGTGACCTCTCAGAAAACTGTTGAATTAAGGAGAGAAGTCTACATAACTCTTCCATTTTTTAAAGCTTGGTAAAGTATAATTAATGCCCCCAAGAAACAGCTCTGCTTTCCTTTCACGGATTTGAATTATTGAACTGAGCCTCTACCCTGGGACTAGGTTGCCAACATCTCAACATCTCCTTTTCTCAAAAAACAAAGGTAGATAATACCAGCTGGATTGATATTGGATTAAATAATGTTGTATATATTTGCAGGTGTTTATTGACTATCTCAGGATCTATAAGAGCCTCCCTCCCTTTGAGGATTTTCAGAGCCCTGGAGTAGAGACTGACCTAAGAGTGTGGTAGTGAGGAGTCTTTCAAGTATCTGAAAATGGACAAAGTTAGAAATCGCTGGTTAGAAGTCTCCATCGAGTGAATGTTAATGTGTAGGCAAGAACTACTTGCTAATTTATTAATTTTGATTCCCTTGGTATTGTACATAATGTTTGCACAAACATTATATGATCAAGTGACAATTCCTTGTTTCATCTTTATTGCAACAAAGGCCCTTTTTAGAAGCATAAGTCATGCTGCTTATTTTTGTATTTTCTCTTTTTATCATAGTTGTCCGTCCTTTGCATGGATATCTTGTGCAGCCTAGATGTACTGGGGAGGGGGTTAGACCTTTCCCAAAGCAATGTCCCACCTTACCCTCTCTGAGGATTGGATGGGGTGGGGAGAAAGTAGAGGGAATGGGAGGAGGGGAGGGAGTGAGAACTGGTATTGGTATATAAAATGAAAAAAAGATAGTTTGTTTTCCTTTTTAAATAAAATAAATTAAAAAAAAATAAAAAGAGTAGCAATTATTCATTCACAATATAGAAACAAGCCTGAGGTCAATTGAATACAAAAATCATGCTTTATCAAAATAAAGCAATCTTGGATTTAAAAAAAAAAAGTCTAATTGAGAGTACTAATAAAACACAGTGTAAGCCGGGCGGTGGTGGCGCACGCCTTTAATCCCAGCACTCGGGAGGCAGGGAGGCAGAGGCAGGCGGATCTCTGGGAGTTCGAGGCCAGCCTGGTCTACAAGAGCTAGTGCCAGGACAGGCTCCAAAGCTACAGAGAAACCCTGTCTCGAAAAACAAAAAAACAAAAAACAAAAAAAAAACAATAACCAAAAAACAAACAAAAAAAAACAATAGTGTAGTAAAGATTTAAGAAGTCATATTTTTAAAAATATGTTGTCTTAATTTGAAAGCAATATTCTCTGACTTCAAATCACTTGTGATCCAATGGAAGAGAGGAGGCCAAAATATGTGGAGGAATCAGAAAACCCTGACAGGAAGGCCTCATAATTAAATCACTGCTTGGATCATTAGCTATAGTTTCTTATTGGCTAACTCTTACATCTTAATTTAATGTATTTCCAGTAATTTGTGTATCAGCACGAGGTTGTGGCTTACTGGGTAAAGTTCCAGCGTCTGTCTCTGCCAGGGGCTACAGTGCTTCTCACTGACTCAACCTTTTTAATCCCAGCATTCAGTTTAGTCCCGTCCTGTTCCCCCACCCCCCAGCTCTGTTCTACTCCATCACAGGCCCAAAACAGCTTCTGTATTAATGAATGGTATTCACAGAATACAGAGGGGAATCTGAGAGAGAGAGAGAGACAGAGACAGAGAGAGACAGAGAGAGACAGAGAAAGGAAGAACTTCCAATAACTGAGGAAGAACTGGGGCTCAGTTAGTATTAGTGTTTGCAGTGCAAGAGTGATCTGAGTTTGGATCTCTAGTTCTCCCACAAGCAGCCAAGCGCAGTAAATTAATTCCTTAATCCCGGTGCTGGAAGATAGAATTAATCTCTGGATCTCACTGGCCAAGGGGATTAGCCAAATGAGTGAGCTCCAGATTCACTAAGATACTCTATAGTAAACATTGAAGAGGGAGTAGGAATCTATAGTTTAACTTCCTCTTCTAAGGCTCAGGGAATACCATAGAGAATCGGGAATAGAACTGGAAAACGCTGCCCTGTGGATAAGACACAGTTGTTGTGTACACCAACTCAGAGCAGCTGTGAGTGCCTGAATGAGACCTGTTCAAGATCAAGCAGTTCAAATTCACCATAGACGGGAGGGGTAGGGGGACCTCCAGAGGTCCCATGCCTAGCTGAGGACTTATTGGCAGTTTACAGCTGCCAAGGGAGGGAGAGTCACATTTCTCTGAGTATGTGGCTGTTAATCGTTGTTAATGTGGTTGTCTATGTCCAGTTGGACGGCTTCATATTGATGTATAGATGTATATTTGGTCTTCATTAATTTGATTCAGAAGTCTAATAACAACACAACAGAGGACCTAAAATCCAGATGGAGCTTGTTTGTCCCAGTGGATTTTGGGAGGGGTAGTGGGAGTTAGATCATATCAAAATACGTTGTGTAACTATAAATTTTCAAAGGATAAATTTAAAATTTTAAAAATAAGGTGGAGATTGAAAAAGACATCCAACATCAATTTCTGACTTCCACAAGCACACATGTATGTGCATGCATAAATACACACACACATACATACACACACACATACACACCACATACACAGAGACAATAAAAAGTTAAATTTAAATACAGATAATATAATATCCAGTATCATTGAACAATGTTCAAGAGACACAAGAAAACTGAACATGGTGGTCCCTGGAATCTCAGTACTCCGAAGGCTAAATCAGGCAAATCACACTTTGGAGATCACTAAGGTCTTTTAATGAATTTCAGGCTAGAAGGCCTAGTCTAAAAAAAAAAAAAAAAAAAAGCAAGAAAAAAGAACATTATCAAATGACATAATTAACCAAATACATGTGTGTAAATTGAGGACAGACAAAAAATATTCCAATGACTACAGAAAATAAATTTCTTTTGTTTAGTTATATTCTCTAAGTATTCCTAAGTAAAGTTATCTAATCTTATACAGAGACAAATTATTTTTAAAGATGTTATGCAGTGTCCCCATGAGCTTCTCATGTTAGCTGGCCAACACAAACATCCACGTCTTAGAAGCCAGGCCTGGTCTTATGCTGCTTTTTCACGTTCTTATGATGGCAGGAAATTCCTGAAAACATGTTTCCTGGATGTGGAAAAATAACATCTGAGTCCACCTAGTACCTTCTTTGGGAGGTGATATGTGCATTAGGAAAAAATAATTTTCTCTGTGAAATACTTTATAAAAACCCATGTATCCATTTATGTTTAACCAGCACTCTGTTAAATATGGAGCTAAATTTGCAAGCTGTGTATGTACAAAGATTTGTGCACACATATACGCATGTACACACAGACACTTGCACAACTTCTGTCCTCAAGAAATATCCCATTATTATTTGAAACATTAAATCTTAAAGATGAATATTCTCCTACTAGAGAATTGGAAAATTATATTTACTAACTGAAAAGGAACCCTTCAAAGTATGTGACATTCAGAGATCATGCACTTGCCCTAAAAATTATCATTCTGTTATATAATAGCAAAACGTAAAGCACAATTACAGGGGTATGTTTTAAAGCAGTATACCCTTAACCATAGAAAGATCTGCATATTGTGGATACTACCCCAAATTAGATCGATCTGTTTGTCTTTGTGAACTTAAGTTTATTAGAGTCATATTATATCTTAGTTATTTATGTGGTGCTAAGAAGTAATTCTAGATACTTACGCATACTGAGCACACACTGCACCACTGACAAATGTTCCCAGCTAGAATCTCTTTTAAACTTAGCTCGGGTCAAAGAAATAACCATTAAATAATGATTTTTATACAATTAAAATAGCTAAAGCTGTTATAATAAGTAAGTTCATGCATAACTCATCAAAGATCCACATATAGTTCTTAGTTTTTTACAGTGTATTTTGTTTAAAATGTTTTCATTCAAAACATTTTGACTAAATTCATTTTCTTCCCCAAAACATCCCAGGTACTTCCCACCTCCCTACTCTGCCAATTTCATGTTCTCTTTCTATCAAAAAAAAAAAATCTAAAAACAAATCAAAAAACTCACAAGTAAAAGTCCATTTTGTGTTGGCTAACTGCCCCTGGACTCACCACCCACTTTCATTTAGTATACACCTTAAGAGGAAGGTTCTTGGAATTATTCTGCTTCTAATCAAATGCATGATCCATTTCTTTAGACAACCTCATTGTACCCCAGTTTTGTCTATATTTACCTCCTAGGCTTGTTATGAGAGAAAAATGATCTGGCATACAAAATATATTTAGAAAAATACACTTTTATAAATGTCAGCTGATATCCACTATCATTAGGTCTATTTGAGAATAATGCAACAACTAAGATTCTTCCCCAAAGATAGATATCATCTTATCCCAACTGAAAAGGCAGTGGAGGGAGAGAAGTGGGTTTGCTAACATACTGAATGAGTGTAGTAAGAGCCTCTTGTAGGAGGGACCCCAGACCAGAAATGAATAGAGAGCAGCAGTGCTCTAGCAATAGACTGGTAACAAAGACACTAAGCATAATATACCTTTGTTTACCAGTAAATAATGACACAAGATGTGCTTGAAATATCCAGGGGTGTAGAAGAGATTATCAAATAGAATCGTACTGTCTTACTGATTTAAAGTTGGGAGGACAGTTTTCAGCATCACATAATGAACTGTGAGAACTGATTTGACTTACAAGGCTTCCCCAATCCCTGAAGCGTCAATGCTTTTGTTGATAGGCCTTTTTCAATGCTTATTTCTCCACCCACAGAGGCAGCTGATGTAAACACATTCCTCTCTTAAGTTCAAGTTGCAAACAAGCTGGTGTTTGTAAACATCATTGACTCACTGAGTCACTAGGAGCCCAAAGTACAATTTTCTGAGTTTGACTATCAGGGTCTAGACACAATACTATGTACTCCCAAAGTCTCATTTCTGTTTGAAAGCAATTGCACAGGCTATAAACATGACCACACACATGTGGGGATTTTCTGAAAAAGAGGCCAACATAATAACTGAAGCCTTAGGTAGGGATCCGTTTCCCAGTGTGCCATTATTATTTGTTAACAGCATTCCAAAATTTGGATAATTGTAGGGAAAAATACCTACACATAAAAAACCCCCACTACGCCACAGTTCTTAAACAAACTTGAGGAAGGTTGAGGAGCAGCCAGCCTCTCATTATACTGTTACTTCCAGCAGACTCTTAAAACAGGAAGGAACTGTGAATGTGCTATGTGCCAGGTTTTCATCTTTACTAAGTCAATTTGCCTGCTGCATAATCTTCAGTAGCAATACATTTTGAAAATACTATTTCACTATTTCAAATGCCTGAAGTATGAAGTAAATACCTTGACTATAGGGTGTACAAAAATTTTAAGCTCTCTTTGTCTGCAAAACTGATTTATGATGTGTGTGACTGTGTATGTATATATACATTCATACATATGCATCTATATACATGAACATTTTAGCTACCTAAATAGCTCTACAAACATATCATCCTGTCAGGCTCAAAGAGCCCTGAAATATGTTATGTAATGTGGGAAGTTCTTCTGTATATGTGTTACTTTTCTTGGTTAATAAAGAAGCTGTTTGGGCCTATGACAAGGCAGAATAGAGCTATGTGGGAAAACTAAACTGAATGCTGGGAGAAAGAAGGCAGAGTTAGTGGAAAGCTATGTAGCCACCACAGGAGACAGATGTGTCAGAATCTTGCTGGTAAACCATGAGTCTCATAGTAAAATATAAAATAATATAAATGGGTTAACTTAAGATGTAAGCACTAGTCAATAAGAAGCTAGAGCTAAAAGGCCAAGTAATAATTTAATTAATACAGTTTCTGTGTGGTTATTTCTAATCTGGGTGGCTGGAAACAAATGAGCAGCCTCTGCCAACAGAATGCCTGTTTCTGTTCTTTCGCAAGCACTAAACATTGTAAGTCTTATTCAATGCAGATTCTAACAAAATTCAAAGGTTGACTAACCCATGGAGACATCAGGGTCTTGTAGGGTTCCAGATATCAAGAAAGGGAAATGCTACAGTGTCACTTTTAATCAACCCTAAATGTGCTTAAATGAGTAAGATGTAGTTAGTGACACTTTGCCACTTAAAATCTTCAGAATGTTCATATTTGAAGAGATGGTGAGGATTAAACTGAGGTGGAAAACCAGAGTATGAATATATATTTATTCTAAACTGACATCTCGCGTCTCTTAACAAAATATTCCATTTGCCCTCTTCTCACTATATAACAATATCTTTCTTGTAACCAGTTTGTTCAATGGATGATAATGAATTAGATAACATAAAAATATTGGTGTGCCCATTTCTGTACAATAATTTCTACAGCATAGGCTTAGGTATATCAATGTATTGACTTAAAAAACATCAAGTGCTTACCATATATTGAGAGTTACATTATCATGGAAATACATAGATCTCAAAGGTCACCAATCCTCAAAACAAAAGGTAAATATTTGCACAAACTGAGAGTGGAGAGCTCAGGAGATGTTATCCTAACTTTGTGAGCTAAACATGAGGGGAAGGCAGGCAGAGGATTTAGTTCAGTCTAGGCTTGGAAGCAATTTTATTTTTCAAAAAATGACAGACACTTTCTGACCAACAGTGTTTCCCCCAGATGTACAGACAACATTGATCTTGGCAATTAAATATTTCAACCACCAATGATGAAAGCTGAATCCATTGGCTGTGTAGTCTTTCCAGTTACATAGGAATTGTGTTCAAAGTGGGATATGCCATTGACATTTTCAAGTAATTTTTTTTACCCTTCATTTGATAGATTGCTGAAGGAATTAAAGTTGAACACAAGAGGTCTAACTTACAGAACACATAATTAAGGATGAGCATAGAGAACAGCTTGCATTCCTTAAAAGAAGGTGTGTGCTTTCTTAGAGACTCAACTGGATTCAGAGACATTTTTGTTGTTGTTGTTTTTGTCCATCGAGGAGAATTACCCAAACTAAAAAAGCTACCTTGAAATTTACTCATGATATTAAAATGTGGCAGCAATGAGACTCTGTGAAGTGACTGACACCTGCTCACTGAAAATTGCTAATTAGTAAAATTATTAACATATTGAGAATTGCAAAGCATAAATGCTTGGCTTTGACTGCTTACTATTCAAATGACAGCCCAAAATTAAAATAAAATAATGCTACTACAGAATAAACAGCAAAACATTACATAAAATTTCTGGAAAGCAATCTACGATAGAGTTTGAAAGCCTGTTCATCACATAAATTATTATCTTATTCCAATTCTATAATTTTTTTTTGAAAATTTTAAAGGAAGTGCTTTATAAAAAGGAAGCTTCATAACAGTCCATGTTCAATTCTTTCTTGATCACAGTGACTGAGGAATCTCTTCAATATGTGGCCTTTCTACCTTAGAAATCCTTTAGTAAATATAATCTTGATTCGCTTTTATTGCTCACACAAAAGCTGGGTGTTGTATTCCAAAGAAAGCAGTATATATTCTAAGTGGACAAGTAGTCATTGAAATACCTAAGTATGTTGGAAGTTATGAAGAGATTTTACTTTTGCCTAAAGAAATAAAAAAGAAAAATATCACATTCATGAGAAGAAAAAAAGGTCTCAAATACCTAGAAACTGCTCTTTGTCTGAAATCCAGTACAAGATTCCAACACAAAATTAATCTTATCCTAGAAACCCAGAATGGAAATCTGTTTAGAAGTAGGTTTTAAGTGCAGAGGTAAACTCAATCCAGCATCTTCTATTTTGTTGAGATACTTTCCAAATACATATAAGAAAAGAGCTGATAGAGAAGCAGCAGTTGAACATTATTGTGGAAGGGGACACCATCTGTGTTATATTTGTGACAAACTGTGAAAATGTAGGTATTAATTCAAGAAATAGGCCCTCTCTCTAAAATAGAGTAAGGTGTATCAAAATGAGTTGGCGTGCCTTCATGCAGAGCTTGAGTTTTCAACCCTATGTGTGCATATATCATAGGAATTTTAGCATCTAAGCATTTACCCTACATGTGCATATATAATAGGAATTTTAGCATCTAAGTATTTATGTAGGATGCGATCATAATAGCATTGCTTTACAAAACTCTAAATCAACTTTAATGTCACAGCATATGGCTTAGAAAAGGCACTGATAAGCATGTTATCTATATATGTTAAAGCTGATAAGGCATTGTCATACTTACTCAGTCTTGTTTATTGTACTCCAGTTTGGTAGCACCGCTGTGTGTCCCCACTGGTCACAGTGTTAGAAAAATAACAGCAAAAAAAATAAACAAAAAGATCTCTGCTTTCAAAGAGTTTTGAATCTGGAAATTCAGCATCTAATTTGGTGGGAATTGAATTATGAAAAGACTTAGTTTGTATTAATCAGATAACCAATTCTTATGTGAATTATCTCTATATTTTATAATCTTGATCTTCATCATCCTGGCAATCTGAGAACCATGGGGACTATTCAGATGATAATTCAAATTAAAAAAAAACATTGGGTCAATCATAAAGCATTTTTATAACAGTTCATGGTAAGAAAATAACCATGAAAGCATGGATTAGGTGGAGATACAGAAAAGAATTTAGGTGTAAACTTGAGAAAAAAAAAAAAACAGCAGATAAAATCTCATAGCTACACAGGTAAATGCATACTTTTTTTCCAATGCAGAAATTAACCCAAACCATTGTGCTTAGTGCAATGATAAGAGGTTATATAGTAATAGTCCCAAATTTCACTCTTGGAGTTTAACTGGTCTCAAGTGAATATGTGCGGTCTCTTTATAAAATCTGTGTTAAAGAAACACATTGTGAGTGACTGTGTGGTCACCTCTTTCCTGCTGATAACAAAACCTTTGTTTCAAATCTGATACTGTTTCAGTAAGGAAGCTTTTGTGAAAAAGTCTTATTCCTACTACCTCTAAAGACCTGGCTTACAACCTTGCTGCAAATTGTGATTGGGTCCAGGGTTATTTGTGGATTTCCTTGACAGATGGTGTTTCTGGTAGGTGATACACCTCACCCATTCATCTACCAAATGCACCCAGCAAAGAAAAGGCAAGTTGTAAAGACTCTTGAGAATAAATGAGAATAGCCAAAAGAAAAATTCATGATTTTAATAATATTCTAGTTAGCTTTTTACTTTGATAGAATATTAGACATAGCCAACTAAAGGAAAAAGTATTTTGCTTTCTTCAGCATTGCAGAGACTTTTGATCCACCATGAAGGGAAGGCATAGTGTAGTTTCCATTATGGCAGCCAGGAGAGTGACAGGACACCCGTCCCGGCTCACCATCTTCCTGTCTACCTTGTATGCCCTCTGGGTCCCTAAGCTATGGGACAGTACACTCTCATTCTGACTATCTTCCCCCTGATTAGCAAGTCATTTCTGAAAACACTCTCACAGACATGTTCAAAGATGAGATTTACCAATCTCCTCGACACGTCTGGATCCAATCAAGTTGACAAATTAACCACCATAAATGCTTTCTTAGCCAGTAGCATCATCGCCCTTCTTCATTCAACATGTACTCATTAGTCTGGAAGCTCTACACTGCCGCGCACCTCACCCCCGTGTCTGCGCTTGGTGCGCTATTACCCAGTTCACGAGCTTCGGGCAAGGGGGCTGGAGGTTAAAATACACAGACACACACAGACAGAGAGACAGCGACGCGGGTCATTCTTGAATTCCCCACTAATGCCCCCTTTATTGTGTTCAGGGGCAGATTATATAGAGACAGCCACGCCCCGGCCAAACCCACCAGAAACCACTCTCCTGCCATCAGGAACTCGTGCAGGTCTCGTGCTCAGAGCAGCTGTAGGCACTCGGATCAGGGGATTACAAGAAATTCAGGATCTGGGGTCTCACTGCTCCCAAAACTACACAGTTAATAGGAATTCCCTGTTGGTGATGTTGCCCATTGTCCTTACAAAGTGAGTGACCATGGCTGCTTCCTTTTCTCCTAACGATGGATAAATTAGATATTGCATGAAAAAGAGCCCAAAGCTGCCATGGTCTGTTCTTACTGTTTTAGCTGAAACGGAGATACTTATTTTTTACTTGTGATTTTAGTCTTGTTCTTCGTTTTGTTTGTTTGTTTTAAAATGTCACTGTCTTGTAAAATATATGTTTTTGTAGTTCTAGTTTCGGTCTTCCTAATTTACCTGTAAGGAATGGCTAGTTGACTAGAGTTCTCTTTAGCTGTATCTGTGCTGTTACTCACACAAGCCATAAGATTTCTTCTTTGGTTACTAGATTTTTACATTCTGAATTTCTATTCAGATGTTACTACATTGTGACACTCCATTCTGTAAAGCTTCACTTTCATGCTGTTATTTTCTAATCTAGATTTTTTTCACTATCTAGTCTTAATCTGTGTCCATTGTTTGCTTGTCTTCTTTGTCTGGTGTTTCTTTTTCACGCTCCAGCATAACATTTTATTCAATAGGAGCCTCCTCAACTATGGCAAGTGCAAATGTCTTGCGGCAGAAGCATTTCCAGCAGGAACAGCCGGCTTCTTGCTGAAAACAAGGTCAACCCAAAACACTGTGATGAACAACTTTAAAGTGCTGGAGGGAGAAAATGCCCTCAATCTAACAAGACTAAATGTTCCAAGAATTAAAGTGAAATGAAAAGATTTTGATCCACAGAGACAAAATAATTTATAGAAACACACCTGCATTGTTAAAAATATTGAGGAAATTCTAACAAGCAGAAGGAAATTTATGTCAGTGGGAAATATGAATCTATTTGAGGGATAGGAAATACCAGAAAAGGCAAGAAAGTAAGTACTTCAAGCATTAGACTAAAAAATCTTCTTATAGTATAATTGGATATTTAATTATAAATAGCAATAAATTACTGAGTTGAAATGTATATGAAAATAGAAATACATACCATCAAAAGCACAACAGCTAGGGGCTAGAGGGTTAGCTCAGTAGTTAAGAGCACTGGTTTCTCTTCTAAATATCCAGTTTGATTCACAGCATCGACACGGCAGGTCACAACTGTCTGTAACTCTAGTTCCAAGAGCTCTGATGCCCTCTTCTGGTATCCAATGGCACCAGAAACATACATACATACATAGTGCATATATTACATATACATATATATGTGCATGTTAAATGTCCATATACATAAAATAATTAGCTGATTGCTAATTTTAAAAGAACAAAAACTGGGAGTGAGAAAATAAGAGTGTAGCATTGTAAACTCTGAAGAAATCCATATGTTAACAAATATTACTTAAAGGAAGGCCTTAATTAATTAACATATATCATTTTTATAAAGACAAATGATTTTGAACAATAGGCAAATACAGGGTGACAAATGAAATAATAAAAAGATTAGTAAGACTCCTAAATAGAAATGGTAAAATCCTACAACATAAATGTAATCGAAAACAAAATTAAGATATGTAAACACTGGGAAAAAGAGGTTTAAATAGCCCAGTCAATACCAAAGATGGTTAGGCTACATTTTCTGTGATCTATACTTAAACTTCCTACAAGATCCCCACTTTTCAGTGTAAATGAATAGTAGACTACAAGTACAATTGAGAGGTTATCCTTAGTTATGCTGAGCAAAAGGAAGCTTGAATGACTATATTAATTTCAGACATGAGGGCGGCTGCAGAGTTGTCTCAGCAGGAATGAGAGGGTACTACTCTTTCAGAGGATCTGAATTCAGATCCCAGTGTCTGCATCAGGAAGCTCACAAACCCCTGTGAACCCAGATACACACAGGTGCACATTTACATACAAATAAACGTAAAATAAATATTTATTTGTATGTAAATCCTTTAGTAATAAAGAAGTAGCCAGTTATTCAAGAGAACAAGACAATTCTACATTGTCATACATCTATTATCATCATGGTTATATCTGAAGTAAAAGCTGATATGGTATAAGAAGAAATAGGTGTACAGTTGAAGTCAGATTTTATTACTCGTAATAACTGATAGAACATGTAGGCAATCAGTACAAATAGAACAAGAAAATTATTCAAATTGACCTAATTTATTTTTATAACGCATTCTATTCAGTAATGCAAATATCCAAACCTTATTTTAAATGATATGTGACATTAACACTGTTAATAATAAATGGTTTAAGAGTTGAATAAATTTATCTGGATAACTTCTCAACCCATAAAAATTATGTTTAAATAACCAATATAATTTATATGTTAGTTACGTGTGACACATATGTATACAGGCAGGTATGGCTGAGAATTTAGATGTCAGAGGTGGACAACAGATATTTTTGTCATTTGCTAATCAACTTGTTTGTTTGTTTGTTGAGGCGTGGTCTCTCACTGAACCTGGAGTTCACCCATTTGGCAAGAGTGGTTGGCCAGAAGGTCTAGGGATCCATTTGTCTTCCTACCCTCCTGACCTCAGCTCTCAGAGTTAGGATTACAAATATGCAGGAAGCTATGGACAGTAATACTATATAGGTGTTAGGGATCACAACTCAAATCCTCTTGACCAGAACTTTACCAGCTGTGGCATTTCCACCTAGAAAAGAGTAGTTTGAAATACAATGTTTACAGGCAACAGCAATAAATATAAATAAACTATACAGGTTTTCCTGGGAAAACATGAAATTTACAAAAACTACTTCAGGATGTCAAACTGAACATACTATATACATGGGGAGGGTAGCTCAATAATTTAAGATTACAAGGTTTCCCAAATAATAGTTTACATCTATTTAAATAAAAAAGCGAAATGAAATATGTTAAGGGACTGTGCAAGCTCATTCAAAATTTATAGAGAAGAGCAAATGGAAGGGATAGGGTGAGGAACCTAGTGAAGATGAATAGGGTAGAGAGGCCTTGTCTTCCTGCATAGTAAAAGTTATTATACGACTACGATGAAAGAGCTGTTTACTGCTTATGGTGAAGTACGAGCAAATGTCAATTTTCTTGGTTATGGAGCTGAGAAACGGACTCAGAAGTACAAGCAGATTTGATTTCTGTGACATGTGGCACATGGCAGGGAGGAGAAGGGTCATGAGCAACAGCTTGTCCAGGAGACAGCAGTGGCATAAGGTGGCCACATCTCACTATGCATCAAAAGTAAATTAACAATGGGTTAAAAACGGAAGCATCCAGGACAAACATTTGATTTTTTTTTTCCATTCACTTGTTTATGTGTGTGGGAGGCACCATATGCTGTGGCTTCCCTTGTGGAAGTCAGAGGGCAACTTGTTTAGTTAGTCGATTTTCATGTCATAAAGATTATTTAATGAATCAAAAATAATTATAGGCAGAGCACTATGGTTAGAGATTTCATTGGGGGAAAGAAGTGGCTACAGGCACAAACCACAGGTGGATTAACTAGAGTCTGGGGGTGGGGTCTTACGCTGTGCCCAATTCTATTCATGTTAACTTGTTCATAGAGTGCATCTATTTTACTTGCTCTCTTATGAAATTTACAGTGTTATGAAGTTAAACCGAATATTTACCCCCTATTGTTAAGGTAATGTCCCAACCAAGGGACCGAAAAATCTTTTTCTTTTGCACTATTATTTACATTTTCTGCCAAATCTATCAATGCCATGTTTTTTTTCAGAGACATTTCTTTTTGGTCTGCTCTTCATTGAAGCAATTGCATACGCTTATCTTGCCCCTGATGAGATAAGCCATAAAAACATAAGCTGTGTTCAGGTAAATGTTGAGTATTTTAAATTCTTTTTTTTTTTTTTTTTTTTTTTTTTTTTTGCTTTACTGTCATATCCCTTTTGTTTTTTTTTTTTTTTTTTTTTTTTTTTTTTTTTTTTTTTTTTTTTTCCAAGACATTTTTTTTTTGCTTTACTGTCATATCCCAGAGCCAAGTGAGTTAGGTAAATGAGAACTCTCACTGATTCGTTTTAAGCATTCAATCAAAGCAATAATGCCTAGAAATTATTTCCCCTGTGTATAATTTATTTTTTATCACATTATTTAGTGCCTCGTATTTATTTCTGTCTTTTCAGGATCACATAACTAATTTATGAAAATTGCTTTAAATTGCATGCTTATCTCGAAAGAGGTTAAAAATTTCCTTAAACTGAAAGCAGATTTACCGAACAACTATCCTATCAATGCGGAGCTAAGAATTAAGAATTTTAAGTTTCAATCCTGATTTTTTAGCTATTGGTACATAGCATATTCGTGTTGAAGTTAGGCTTATATTTCAAGTCCTATTATTATTCATTATAAGACAAATGGGTGATCCCTTTGAAAAGTTAATTCGGTTACTAAAATAATATAAACCACATTATAAACTTTTTGTCACACTGAAATGCAATACTCCATGTAAGAGGCATGGTGTTGATGCTTAGAAATTATTGGCGGAGTTAATCATCGCAATTTGGAATACAAACATGTTTCCCTGTGCTGTGTTAGTTACCCAGCCCTGAACTGGACATTACCCTACTATCCTTATTTAAAACAGCTGATAAGAATGAAAATTCTCTGAGGCAAAAGAAGCAGATATAACCAAAACAGGTTGAGTAACTAGTTGTTGTTTAAACACACACTCAAGAAAAAAATGCTTGAGTTGTTTGAGTTGCAAAAGTTTAGTCCAAACTATCAAGAAATAAACCAAAACATTGTATGCATACAAACACCTTTGATTATGATTTGTGCTATTCCAATCCTAGTGTTCTTTTTAAAAAAAAAAAAGGGGGGGGGAGAGTGTACGATCACAAGCTATGAAGAGAACGGATACAGAAGAGCAGTTATCTGTGGTAGCACAGGGGATGTCGGAGGGCTACAAGCTCTGGCTTCCTTATTCTTGGGTGTAATAGGCTAGTGCGAGACATGGAAAGCTCAGTGTAGCTTCATGAACTAAGAACAGCAGGATCTTGCATGTTGAATCCCATGTAGTAACCACAGGAGACACACTGTTGACCTTGTTAGAGTCCTACATTAGCTATCATTCTAACCAATACAGTACCAAAGGCCTTCACTAAGGACTTTGTATCACCTCTTATTTCATCTGGAAAGATAGTAGAGAGGGAATATGGTAGAAGGACCTGAGGTTGCCAAGCTCTGAGTAGGAAGGCAGTTGAGATACTTAGATCAGACGCCTGAAAGCTAAGAGGAGACTTAGACACTCAACATCCATTTCCATAAGACAAGAACCAGCTGAAACAAAATAGATCAGGGTGTGAGAAATTATCATAGGGTGGTCACGAATCAGACATACGCTTCTCTGTAAAGCTACTTGCTTAATCAATTTTCATGTTACACAAACACCCATGCACCATGCATGTACGCACACATGCACATACATGTATATGCCTACATATATATAATTATATATATATAGTTAATTACTATTTATAGATAAAATAAGATGTTTTGTGTGCACCGAGTGGATGGTTAGATCTACCTGATTTATTGATATTGATACTTTCACTGCAGTTATAACCATTTTTATGATTCCTTTTAAATTCTTTGTACTTTGAAACACTTTAACTCAAAACTCAACCATTTATGCTCATTTGAAGCGACTTGTGCTTAAAGTCTAAAAATCTGCAGCCTGTGACTCTCATCATACTAGTAATCATTAAAATCTAGAAATTACAAAGTCAAAACTGCTTTTAGTTCAGTAGACGAATGAGCTATGAAATAACCAGAAACAGAAATCTCTCAAAGATACAGCCTGTCCAGGGAAATGGATGGAGCAAGAACTGTCACCTGCTTGGCAAAGCAGAAGACATAGAAGGCAGATCCAATTCAAATATATGCAAAGATGTCACATAAATGTTATAAAATTATATTAAAATTATAAAAATACAAGCTGTCTAATGAATGACCCAAATACAAAGACTGGTTTTCCAGGTGAGATATAAGAAAACAAATCTGACCCCAGTAGTGCCTGAAGGGAATCTTAATTATAAAGATGAATATAAATTGAATGCATGGAAATACTAATTTTAGAGAAATAGAATGGTGATCTTAAATTTGGAAAAAAAAATGTGGCATAGTATGAGGAGGGACATTACATTAAGACAAATCAGTAAATTCATCAAGAAAAGCCTAAATGCCAATGTATGCAGTTAATAATGATATGTTTATGTAAAACAATAACAAAAATACCAATATAATCAAATACCTTAACTACTTCAGTATTTGTTGATATTATCAGGAGATAAAATGAACAAAATGGATACTATATTTGCTTACCAAAAACTATAAAATTCTGATTTAAAAAACTATTGACTGAGATAGAGAGCTATACCATGTCCATGAATAAAAACATCCAGTACTGTGAAGCTTTCAAATCTCTACTATTGTGTATGGATTCAAGGGATTAGCAATCTCGTTTTAACACTTTCTTGGGAAAAAAAGAAACTTAGAACAATAGAAGTAATTTTTGGATGGATATTGATAGAGGATCTATGTCACTTGATTTTTAGATTTACTACAGAATAAATTACATCATAACCAATACAGAAGAATAAACTAGCCTGGTGATGCAGATCTGTAATTCCTGCTTGGGAGACTGAGGCAAGAAGATTTCAAGCTAGGGTCTGTCTCAGCTATAAAGTGAGGCCAAGGACTACTTACCAAGATCATGTCTCAAAATTATAAGAAATGAAAATAATAAAATGTCAAGAATGAGGCTGGATACATCTCTCAGGCATAGAGTGTTTGTCTAATATGTGAAAAGCCCTCTGTTTAATCCTTTGTACCTAACCAAAGAGTGAAGAAATATAATGAAAGTAACCATTATTATTTTCTTTCAAAGTTAACAGTACAGTTGAGTGGATATAGAACGGTGCTCCCAAAACATAGTGCTAAAACAATTGGATCATTATCAGAGCAAAAAATTTTGAACCAAAATTACTATAAATGAATCCTAAATCTTAACATGAAACTGAAAACAGTAGCAGAAGAATGTCTCCATGGTCCTGTATTGGGAAAACACGGTGAGAAAAGGGCAGTAAAATCATAATCCATTAAAAGTTGGATATTATTGGAATTGAAAGGGCACTAGTGCCAGACTTGATGATGCAAGTCTATAACCCTAGAACTTGGAAGGTCAAAGCAAGAGGATCAGGAGTTAAAAAACATCCTCTGCTACATGGTGAGTTTAAAGCTATCCCCCCCTCTCCCTCTGTCACATGTCAGCCTTTGATATGAGTGGTAACTCCAAACAACTCTGGTTCTCACATTATTATGACATTCAGTGTAGTGACTGATTCATTTTCTAAGCCCCAGCATCATTTTCATATAAGCTTTTGGTAATTCATCTTTATTAAGTTTATTTTTTTCACTTTGAAAAGCTTAGGATATTATATGATATCTGTAAGAAGCCTAAAATGGTATCAGTACCATAGGGACATGTCAATAAGAAATGAGTTGCACAAAATAAAAAACTCAAGATTGTAACTTAAATTACTAGAAAATGCATAGAGTATTTTAAATAATTTAAAAGCAATAAGTATTTAAAAGTATGAATTACAACTTAATACCCATGGCATGTTTTTCAGAAAATGTGAATGAATGCAATCGATAAAAAAATAAATGTTTATTTTTCAAATATAATTAAAATTTAGTAGCTGTATGTAAAACATGGTATCATAGCATTTGTCATGTGGAAGCCAGTTGTCTGTGAGATCTCTGTACTCTATGAAGATTTCCAGTCTCCCTCATGAACTTAGTTAACCTTGAATCATAATGGCCTTCTGATCCATTTCCTCTCACCCTCTACTGTCGGTTCCCAGAACCCTACTTTGGGAAAGTTACTACAATGAAGGAGATGGGGAATGACAACACTGAGGAGATGCAATTTAAAAAATTAATTACAATTGTCCCATCATCAAGTATCATCGAATGAATGGAATACAAATGGATGGAGATCTCTAAATAGACCCATGAAATATGTTTCTATTTTTAGTTTTGTGCTGGGATCTTGTAGGCTGCTGCAGAGTTCTTGCTTCTGTATGATTCTATTTTGTAATTTCATTAATGCTTTGCAAAGAAGAACAAATGAGCTCTTAGAGATACATGTTAACCAGTCCAACTGTGAAGTGTTACAGATGTGTTTGCAAGAGTAAATTACGAAGTGAGACACGGCGGAAGTAGAGCACTGAGAGAGCATTCCAAATTACATTCTACTTGGTGCACATCAATCAAGTTCAGTGATTAGGATGCCTTGTTTATAACAGAAGTATTTAGTGCCCCCATAAGGAAAACAGTTTCTACCCTTCACAGTCTAGAAACCATAAATATACTACCAAGAGAAGAAATGGGCTCTGATCCCTTTCGCTGAGGTTGTGTCACTTGCAAGAGAATTCGTTTCTTTTCATGACACTATATTCCTGGAGTATTTATCTAATCAATAGGTAAGGCATTAGAAATTCCCCACTGATAAGCTCTTTGTTTTGCAGTGTATAATCTGGTTATAAGTATGTAAATTTAATGCGGAATGCCATTGGCTAGTCCTGTCACAATTCCTTCTAAGGAATTAGTCTATATGTTGAAAAAATACATACATCTAGTTATATTTTTCCTTAATATTATTATTGCTAAATTTTATTTGATTGGATGTTTTTCTGCATTGTCTGTGTACCAGGTATATGACTAGAATCTTCTAGAAACCAGAAAAGTGCATTGAGTCTCTTGGAACTGGAGTTACAGATGACTCTGAGTTGCCACGTGGGTGCTGGACATTACACCTGGGTCCTCTGCAAGAGCAACCATTGTTATTAATAACTGAATCACCTCTCCAAATTTTGGTTATACTTTTTATAGAAATAATATTAATATTTATAATTGTTTTTTAATAAAGAACAAAAATAACTTTTTAGTTAACAAATATGACTGTAAAATAGAGACCTTTTAATATTATGGAATGTATATCTTAGTTGTGATAAAATACACATGGGATGAAACTGAAAATTTTAACCCATTTTAGGCATATAGTTGAGTAAGATAAAGAATGTTTACATGTTTGTACACCAACATCCACCATTGAACCTCTAACTACATTGTAAGTGTTTGTCCTTACACAGCGTCAGGAAAACTTCTCTTTGCAAAAACATGGACTCTTAGAGAACACCACAACCTATCTCAATGCAGAGTGGTGGCATTCATTCCCAAGAGATACATCTACCAAACACTTCTGCACCTAAAGTTCAGGGATCATTGTAAAAGAGGGAGCAGAAAAATTGTAAGAGTCAGAGGATTGAAGAGTTTAGTGTGAGATTGTGTCTCTTAGGAATGTCAGAAGCTCCACCCATAAATTCTCATCAACATGACTGCCCAAGCATAATCTGAAGAAGACAACAATAGACGTGCTTCTATGGACAAAAGAAAACTATGGGGCTTCAGTTCTATGCAAACAACTACAGGCAGTTAAGGAATGGTAAAAGCGGGAGAAATAACCTTCCCAATTGATTATCTAATTGCCAATGGGTTATATAATACCAAATAGTCAGTCCTGAAAACATACATGTGGACTGAGTAGGCTATATCTACGTATTGATTATATATATGTATATATATATATGTGTGTGTGCATTATTTATACACTTACAACTACATAATATACATACACACATATATAACAATAATTATTGATAAAAGAAGGCATAATTTTGACAGAGAGTAAAGTATATATGTGTAAGGGCTTGGAGGCAGAAATAGGAAAGGGAAATAATGTAATTAAATACAAATAATAAAATAAATAATTTTAAATGTGTATTACCTTAAGATTATAAAAGTTCAATTTACATAATTTTGTAGATGCAGAAACAGACAATATTCATTCCTTAGTTTTTAAAAAGCTATCCTCTTTTCAGAGGAGCCTTAAAATAAGATTATACTCAGAGAAAATTTTATAATGTACTGGAACTTCATATTTTACAGATAGAAACTTAATCATTTCCCTAAGAATTATAAAAATTATTTTCAGTTGGTATCTATATCTGAATACAAGCAATAAAATAATAAAACTTTCTGGTATGTGTTCTTGTGGGTCTCAGGATAGGTCACTGGTATAATTCTTTCTCTTTCAGATATGATGTATTTTGTCCAATTCTCTAAAATATTACTTACAATATGGAAATAAATTTCCTTATGTTCTTTATCTGTTAAATAAAAAAGTTCACATTCATGATATTGCAATAGGAATATTTTCTGAACATGGGACACACACACAGAAAAAATTCCATCAACCACTACATAAACCATACTTCTTATGTGAAATTAAACTGAAGAATTTTTATTTATCACAAGGCATCATTAAGTGAGGAAATCTGGAGTCCACAGCTTGATTTAATAGCTGAAAATGCTCTACTCCAAGTACATGTGCCACATATTCATTTAAATTAATAATAAAAAGAGACAATGCAAAGGAAACTGGTTATAAAATTTGGATAGATGATTTACTTAAGATACAAATTATCACAGCTAAACTCTACCATATATCTCCTAAGGTTAAAATTGAAAGTCTTATGATATCGAGACTTGGTCAGAGAAATTCAAGCATTTTTTTCTGCTTCTTCTTTTGAAATAGAAATAGGAAGGTTTGGCCTTTGGAGTGACTGCCTTCAGGATACTTGGCCTAAGGTGAGTTCACAGCCTAAACAACAAAATACTAATGATTTGATGCCTCAAAGTATTGAAGCAAATGAGTGTTCTAGTTGTTCTTTGTATCATGTTAAAGCAGTATTTTGTCTTCTTTCCCTTGTTGCATTGGGGAACAAAAGGGTATGGAAAATTCAATGCAGGAGGATTTCAGCATTCACTGGAACTCCCTCCAGGTACTATTCTATGTTTTCTGTCTAGTTATTTTCACTCACTTCTTCATACCCATACTAACTATCCTAATCCCCATGCCTCTACTCTGGGAAGTTGTATTTTTGTTGAAGCTTGTCTCTGACACTATCACTTAAGAGTACCATGCAATGCTACCAACTGGGGACCAAGCATTCAAACACATGAATTTATGGGGGACAATTCTTTTTTTTTAGTTTTCTTTATTATTTGTACATGAATGTTTTGATATATGTGCATGTGTGTGTGTGTGTGTGTGTGTCTGTGTCTGTGTGTGTCTTGTGTCACTTACATGCCTGATGCCCATGAAGGAGAGAAGGTATAGATACTGGAATTGGAGTTACAACTGATTATGAGTCAGCATGTGGATTCTAGAAATCCAAACCTAGTCTTTTGTAAAAGCAACAAACATTCATAAATACTGAGACATCTCTCCAGTCTGGGAAGTCCACAGAGTATATTTTAATCAGACTTTAATTCAGGCTGAAAATAGTTGTGCATACCTTTAATCTCAAAACTCAAAAGACAGAAGACAGATATCTTTGAATTTCAGGTCATCCCGGAAAACATACTGAGATCCACTCTCAGCAACAGACTTCATCACCACTGCTTTAACAGCTAATTAAAAACACAATTTCATAACAGACTAAGGAAGGGTATACCATGCACAAGTTGATAATGCTCATCTGCAAAGTTATTAGATGACCGTAACTGCCAGGTGAGTATTGTCTTCCTGGGGAGCTTTTAGTTAGGAAGGATCTAGAGGTCCCTAACTATATCTAAACTATGTGGGCTATGCTCATTGTCTGTTTTGTCCACTAGAAAAAAAAGTAAGGGCATATTGCTGAAGATACCACATAACCTGTTAGTAGAATACAGACATTCTGTATTCTGGAGTATTCTGGAGCTCAACTGGAAGCTACATCCCTGCTTACTAGTCTTCTTAGTACAGACAGCTCCAATGTAGGCAGCTGTCATGGGGAAACACCTAGCAATGGTTTTTCCCACCTTTTGACATTGCTTACTGCAATAGCAATATATGGTGAAAGAGGTTAAAAAAAAAAAGGAAGGGTACCCAACAACCACCTGTGGCAGGTTGAAGAGCTTTCCCTCAGGTCATGAGAATGGAGAGCTGTTCCTACCTCTCACTAGCTGCAGTAGTAGGGATAACAGGCCCTTGACCTCATCTGTGCAACACAGTGGAGATGGCCCTGGTGGCGTAAGTGAGGATAAGCCATACCTCAGGGTATGAGAGCAAGAGAAACAACTCTGCCCATTTCATCTTGCTGTGTAGGGTATACTAGCTGGGGCAACACTGGAAAGCTCACCCTGGTGATGAGGATGGGGAAGAGTGGTCTGCAGATCTCCATGACACAGGACAGAAACAGAATATCCAAGAGGATTCACAGTGAGGGTCCAGGATGGATAGATAGTGTAGAAGCATCCAGAGGCCTCAAACAAGACCAATGGACTCTTTGTGATGAGCACCTGCAAGTAAAGATACCCGGACTAAGTATTAAACTGTGTGACTCATAGTGTTACACTACCGCTTCCATGATGAGATTTTTCTTTCTTTTTTCTTTTCTTTTATTTTAAATTTTATTTTATTTCATTTGTCTGTGGGTTGCTGGAAGGGCAGAGGACAGATGAGAAGGGAGAAGAATGGGATCAAGATGTGAAAGAGACAAAGAAGGAAAGGAAGGAAAAAAGAGGAGAGAGAGAAGGAAGGAAGGAAAGAAAAAAGAAAGAAAGAAAGAAAGAAAGAAAGGAAGGAAGGAAGGAAGGAAGGAAGGAAGGAAGAAAGAAAGAAAGAAAGAAAGAAAGAAAGAAAGAAAGAAAGAAAGAAAGAAAGAAGGAAGAAAGAAAGAAAGAGTCACAAACTGCAAACCTATAAACAAGTAGGTTATGAACTGGGGCTGGAGCGGTAACATGCAATCGTGGTTATATAATTCGGCAGGTAAATTATACTCAAATAAAATTGCTGTTTTAGAAACTGGAGAACAAAACTAAACAACCTTAGTCTTTACAAAAAACTGTGGTTAATACAGAAACTCTCAGCTGATCATGGTGCTGGTAGCAATTATCTGTGGAGGACTTGTCCTTAAATGAGAAAGCCATGTAGCCCACTGCTGACACTATCATAGCTCGGCTCCAAATTCCTGACCATGTGAGTGGGCCAGTTTCAATGCAGTGGATCACAAAGCAAAATGAAAACACACAAAGATATGAGAGGAGAGTGGGGACTTGGTTGAGGAGAAAGTGGGAGGAGAAGAGAGAAGAAATGGGAGAAGGTTACTAGAATATATTATATACATACATAAAACTGCCAAAGTTAGAGTTTTTGACAAAGATTTTATTCTATGTTTAGTTTCCTAAATCTATTTCTAGCATGAATGAGTATTAAATTTTATGATTTTTCTGCTTCAGTTCAGATAGCTTTAATTTCCTTTATTATGTTAATGTACAAGTCACAGAATTGATTTTAAGATATTAAGACAACTTTTTAGTCTTGGAAAACCCAATTAGGTTTTTATATATTGCCCCTCATTGAATAGTTTTGTTACATTTTCAAGCAGGAAATAAACACAGTTTACAGACCATTAGTGATTCCCCCTTTCTTTTCTCATCTCCAGCAGAGCTTAGGAGCATAAGTGACAGAAGGAACTAGTGACCCCATTCTGTCTGGTGTTACCCTACAAGAATGTGTGAAATAACAAAGTCACTGCCTGCAAATAGAACGTGATGACAGCAGGGTTTACATGAGAATGCCTCCCCTATGTTCATGTTTGACTGCTTCGTTACCAGTTGGTGGACAGTATAAGACAGATTAGGAGATGATTAGGAGATGAGGCCCTGTTGGAGGAGGTGTGTCATTGTAGGTGGGCTTTGAGGTTTCTAATGCCCATGCAAAACACTCTCTCTCTGTCTCTCTCTGCGCCTTCCCCCCCCCCACCCTTTACAAATGTTAGCTCTCTGCTCCGGTAACATGTCTGCCTGCTTCTCTGCCTGGTGTTTCCTACAATGATGATCATGCCCTAACCTTCTGAAACTGTAAGCAAGTCCTCGATTGAATACTTTCCTTTATAAGTTGCCTTGGTCTCGGAGTCTTTTCTCACCAACAGAATGAAAACTACTAAAATTTTTATTTTTCTTATTAAATGCATATACACTTTCACTATATAAATGTATTTATAAATATGTAAAATGTATTTTTCCATTTTATCTACAAATCTAAAGTTTAATTTGCCTTTTGTTTTTCCTTATTTTTCAATGCTAAAGGTTAAATTATTAATCCAAGTTATTTCTGGTTTTCTAATATAATTCTATAACATTTTTTTCACACAACCTCATCTTGCAGAAATTTCGCTGTTAAAATTGTACTTTTATTAAGACCAAAAGATTTCCTAATTCCCACTGTGTTTTGGTTAGTTGACCTCAGTTATTTGGAAATATGCTGTTTAATTTCTGCATACTGAAAACTTTCTGAATATTTTAGTTATTTACTTCTGCTTCAGTTTTGCAGCAGTCGGGGGGGGGAAACAATTCTCCTAAACATGAATTTCATAGAATTTCAATCTTCTTAAAAATTCTTGGTCTTGTGTGACTTAACGCATGACCAGCTCTGATGAAGAAAGTTGCAGTGTGCTTGGAGTGCAGAGTGTTCTGCAATGGGAGGGGTGGGTGACTACCACATAGGTCACAGCTGCTAACACTAATACTCTGCATTTATTTGTATTGATAGTTCACATTCATGCTACTAAGGAGGGAAGCCTCAGTAGGAATTACTGAAGGAAGAGTATCTAAATCTCTAAGTATAATCATGTACTTTTGTTGCATGAAGAGAGCCCTTTGTCCTGGCTGCCTGGCAAGCTTACACCCGAAATAATCACACAGAAACTATATTCATTAAAACACTGCTTGGCCCATTAACACCAGTTTCTTTTTGTCTAATCCTTACATCTTAATTTAATTCATTTCTATTAATCTGTGTATTGCAATGTGCCAGTGGCTTATCAGGAACGATTCAGCATGTCTGATTCTGGCTGCTCCATGGCAGCTCTCTCTCTGCCCTTCTTCCTCCAAGCATTCAGTTCTGTTTTCTCCACCTACCTAAGTTCTGCCCTATCAGCCCCAAAGCAGTTTCGTTATTCTTTAACCAATGAAAGCAACACATGAACAGACGAACCTCCTAAACCTCCTACACAAGTTTAAGGTTAGTCCAGTTTATAAATGCAAAGTATTCTTTGTGACTGGAATAAATGAGACAGAGAATTTCATTACATGTGCTTTCTGCCGTAATTCCATGCTGCCTTCCAAAGGGTTTCACATTATTTCATTGTAACTGGATTTCCAGTGGAAAATCCAGTTCCCCAGGGCATTCTGTGACTTTGTGACAGGACTGTGGGACACTTGTTGGGAAGGTAAAAGCAATGAACGACTTCAATATTTTCCTCTATCTAAAAGACTCATCTGTGACAGATGTAATAGTGGTAATGGTTTAGTCATAATAATGCCATTATACCATACCACTATGACAGTTATGATTATAATTTAATGTCACTTTTAATTCAATAAAAATGACTAATATATTATAAATCTTTTACTAGTAATAGTATACATTGAGCCAAACTTTTTTCCTCTCGATAGTACAATCATTAGATACTCGGATTAAAATAAAATACATAGATTGACCAAAGAGTGGGTACTTAATTTAGATTCTAGGCAACTTTTAATACTAATAGTCTATAATAATTTCCTTAAGTTTATTGCTCCCTTCCCCCCCTCCATATTTCTTTGTTTTTCCTCTCTGGAAAATGTGTTCGTTAGTTTAACAAAACTACTTGCTTTTAAATATCCCTTACCATTAAAAAAAACTTTTTGCATTTGAATTTGACGTTATCAAACTGTATGTCCTTCAGGCTCAGACTGGAGCTAAAGGGAAGCAGGTGTGGGCATAAGGCACAAGTCTGGACAGTAAAAACAGGTAGAGTGACGCTGTGGCAGCTTGCCCAGGCTACGCTATTTTGATGAGATTTCCCCTGAGCCTGGTAAGAATGATTACTCATGCCATCACATACTACATCCCTTGGAATCACCTCCCACTTCATTACAGAACTGTGGGTCAACTCAAGTCTCTATCCAGCAACTCAGCCCTTCCTTCCTTCCTTCCTTCCTTCCTTCCTTCCTTCCTTCCTTCCTTCCTTCCTTCCTTCCTTCCTTCCTTCTCTTTCTCTCTTCTTCTTCATCTTTTCCTCTTTCTTCCCTTCATTTTGTTTTGCAGACTTAGTCACCTGTAATGCTTCTCGAGATTTAATACAACTATACCCATCCCCACCTTTGTGATGAGCCTAAAACACAGATTGTAACAAGGAAGGGATTAAGTGGGGCTAAGTGCCTGAATTTCTAACAGGTTCTCAGCTGAATCTAACGTTAATGGCTCTTTTCCCACAGCGAATAAGTCAATGCTGATGATCACACTCTAAAGCATACATCATTGCTACACTTTACTGACCTCCCTTTTAATCTCTCACTTCTGCTGCTTCTGAATTTCCACAGCTTCAATGTTCTGTTTACATTATAATTAAGAACATAATTCAGTTTGTTAATGATGAAGATTTAAGTCGAGTGCAAAAATATTATTGAGGAAGTATTTCTTTTGTTTAGTAATCTGCCTAGTGTATAAAAAGAGTGTCACTATTGAACAGTGACTGTGTAATTATGTAGACATGGATTCAGATATTGGCCTCAACACCTGGGCAAATTCTAGGAGTAGTTACTCCAACTCATGGCAGTCCTCTCATTCAGAAATGGATAGAATCAAAAACCCTTTTGATCCTACTGCACCTATTGGTTTTGTGGGAGCCTAGGCAGTTTTGATGCTCACCTTACTAGACCTGGATGGAGGTGGGTGGTCCTTGGACTTCCCACAGGGCAGGGAACCCTGATTGCTCTTTGGGCTGACGAGGGAGGGGGACTTGATTGGGGGAGGGGGAGGGGGAGGGAAAGGGGAGGCGGCGGTGGGGAAGAGACAGAAATCTTTAATTAATTAATAAAAAATAAATAAATTTTTAAAAAAGAGAAAGAAATGGATAGAATCTTTACCTAGAACAGCCATACTCAGGTCAAAAGATTTTTGTGAGCTAACTACAGTCTCTTGGAAATGACCGATTATTTATTCAGAAGTACTGAAAATCAAAAAGTTATGCCCAGATCAAAGAAACAAGAAAAACATTATTCAACATCAGATAAATTTCAAGGTGATGTTTAGGGTGCTAAGTTGGTCAAACATTAGAGCAAACTTTTAAGACAAAAATCGAGAGGTTATTAATTATTATTACATGCTTGGCAAATAGTGTCTATTTTAAGATGTTGAATTTTATTTGAGTTAAATTATTTCCTTTATCATAAAATGGACTGTGGCTGGCTGCTTTTTTAACCATCGTCCTCTGCCTTTGGAAAACATCTGTTAATTGGAAACAAAATAAGTGGCTTAAAATTTCTGTAGATGCAGCAACTCTAGTTAATATTTTCTAAATGGTGCTTGAAAATACATATGTATGTGTCAAAAACTACTTGATAAGCAGCCAAATATGAAGGCAGGCACCCCCTTCCCAATCACTAGTGCATCAAATATATCAGTGCATGGAGAGAACGGCTGCTGGTGATCTGCAGCTAATCAGCTCTAAGAGGCGGATGACAGCAAGGTATTGTCAAGCATTTCTTTTGCAGGTGACATGAATTTTGAATTACATGAACAGACTTATAGAATTCAGCTGCAGAGAATGGTATGCTATTGATTCATTCCTTGACCCTAGGGATAACACTTGCTTTAGCTGAGAAAGCCGGCTTTCACTGTGGAATGTATTGTCTTTCCATCTGTGTGTGAAGCATCAACAGAACAGAATGCTTAGGAAAGCACACGCTGAGTGAACGCAAGCAAAACAGCTTTATTCAAACTGTCCCTTGCTGGAGAAGAATTGTTTGTCTTATGAACAGTCAAGATAGGATTTGTGTGAGTGTGTAATGTCACTTACTGCAATTTGGTTTGCATTTTGCCTTTCCCTTGAGCACTCTGTGTTCTTAACAGTTAGGATGGTTTTGTAATGAAAGTACTATCCAAATCTCCTGTAACTTATTTAGTGTGGGAGGTGAGGATACTCTGAAGGCATTTAACTTAACTCTTTCTAAGGATACAGCTGATTTTCCGTGGAAAATGTTAAATAAATTTGAAGATCACCCTTAGTGATTTTTTTATTTTTGTATTCCTATTCATTAATAGTCCTCTCCAGGTAGCCATACAAAAAGTGGAGATTTCAGCCCAGTATTCAAACTTATTTTCTTCATGTATTAATACTTCTTATTCTCTCCCTTCTTCTTTTTTTATTTATGCACTCATTACTTGATAGATATAGAGTCTACAGCTCTATCTGTAGAGAAATTATACATAGATAAGTACATAAAAATTATGAAAACAGATATATAAACAAGTAAGGTAGATGTATGGATGTCTAAATAGATGTTGAATGGATGATAAACAAATGATAGACAGATAGATAAGATAGATAGATAGATGATAGATAGATAGATAGATAGATAGATAGATAGAAATAGACAGATAGAATGATGGTAGGTAAATGAATGATAGGTACATGATAGATGTTAAATGATATATAAATAATGGATAGATAGATTATAATATATTATAAATAGAAAGATAGATATTGGTAAATAGATGATAGATATATGATAGATGTTAAATGATATATAGATAGATGATAGGTAGGTAGATAGATAGATAGATAGATAGATAGATAGATAGATAGATGATACTTATTCCCTCAGCATCTCTTTTCTTACTTTATTGACATGTGGATGGGTAAAAACAAAAATGCATCATCTTTCTGTCATTTATTTAATAGGGATTCTAACTTTGAATGTTGTTCCTATATTATGCTATTTTTTAAATGGTGTATTCTGAGTTGGCAAAATGACTCGATAGGTAAAGATTTGTCATGAGATAATTAGGTCCTGAGTTTGAATTTCCACAATCAATATAAAGGCAAGCATAGTTGCATATCTCTATAGAGACAAAAGAATCCACAGAAACTTATCTTATTAGTTTTTCATGTGTGGCCATAAATAAGAGGCCCTGTGTCAAAAAATAAATAAAACACAGAAATTGACACCTGAGGTTGTACTGTGACCGCCACACAAACACTGTGACATGCAGTCTCTGCATCCACACACACATACAATAACACACATCATATAAACATATAAACTCAAAAGATAAAATAGTAGTTTTCCTATAGTTTGATAGAAAATGGCATTTTTACAAAAATTTACATATTTTCTAATATTCTTACACACACATGCAGTCAGTCAGACAGACCCAATAAAGAGATGGAGGGAGAACTTTATGATGTGACAAACTCAATTATTCTGCAAGAGGACATCAGAGTATGAAAAATTTACCGAAATTCAAAGGTAATTTTCTAAAATCTTGTCTGATTCAGTGGGCTCAACATTCCTTTTCTTAAGTGTACATCAGAATTGTTAGCAAGTATCAGATGAATTCACGCTGTACATATCTTGATTTTTTTCTGTCTATACTACAAAGCTTGAAGTAACAGAAACAAGGATCATCAAAATAATCAAGGAGAATGATGTTTTGATTTAGATACATAGATACAAAATATTTAAACTTCTAATTAATAAAGAGATATGTGTTTTGTGACTGTAATTCAAATCAAATCATGGATATGCGGCTAACGATCTATGTATACGCAACACAGATATAGTTATAAATGCAACTATGTGTGCATATAATCATATGAACCTACTTGTTTTGAGTCACACACGTATAGTTATAAATGCAAACATTGTGTGCATATAGTCATATGAACATACTTGTTTTGATTCACACACAATTACTTACAGTACTAATATCTTTAGATCTACTCAAACCAGGTAGCATTTTTGATTTTTAGCTACTCATTTCATCCAATACCATTCCAAGCATTTTTTACATAGAAAAATCTTGTTCTTTAAGAAAACTCAAGTGACCCAGCTTACTATTATGAAATCTTACAAAAATCCAGGTTGCAGAAATTTAGGATAAAAATAAAATACATCTCTTGGAATTGCATTGACTATGTTCTTATGTTTTGTTTTTCTTCACACTATCAGGTCTTGAAGGCAGGAATATACACATACACACCTATGCATACATATACATGCATACACATACATGTATATGTACACATTGCTACATATACACATACACACACACGCGCACACACAAACACACACACATATCCCCTTTTGAGTATTTCTCTCTTTTTAAATTTCTTCTCATTCTAAGAAGTGCCTGTATCAAGGAGCTAATTAGCAAACTACTAAAAATAATGAAACTCTATTTTTATCTCAGTTTTTTTCACAACTTTTATCTTCTCCAGTGATTGGAATTCAAAGTAAATTATGGCATTACTTCAGGGAGAAGGCAAGAGAGTGAAAGATTGCTTAGGAAAAGATAAGCATTCAGTTGCATTCATAAATTTTCAATATTTACCAAGGCACTCTAAGGCAAAATTTGTGCCTAAAGAATCATAAATAAAGTGAAAAAAAAAGCTTTTCTAAACCAATTCATTTGTACTGAAGTATGAACTGTGTGTTGGTACAACACGATATATTCATTCTGTTACACAAAGACCTAAGTGCCAGTTGCCCAGGGTTGGTGGTACACTATGAGGACATCTTCCTGAGCAAACACCAAATGAAACAGTTCTCTATTACAATGGGGATATGGTGGTTTGAAGGATGTAATTTTAGGTCAAGTCACTGCTTTTAGTGACCTTCATACTTTCATGCATTTCACGGTATAAGAACATATTTCATAGACTTTATTGTCCATGGGAAAATTTCTCTTCATTATTCAACTTTGCAAATAAGAAACAGCTATGAAAATTCAAATACACTCAAAAGTGCAAACTCTTTATGCTTTTCAAAGCAAGCCTAACTGCCTATTATTTTATTTGTGTTCTATATATTTCTTTTGCTAATGCTAGGCTGAAAATAGAAACAGTCTTGCAATATCTACCTTTAATTTCAAAAATGCAGTCATCAGTTTCAGGTTGTTAGACATTTTTATCCATGAGTGTCTTTTGATATGTTGAAAAGCCTAGAGAAGCTGCTACAATGATAATGGAAAAACCTTATACATTTTCATTGACATCAAGTTGCCACTGACATCACAGAATTGACAAGATAATGGTTTCCACGCAAGCTCCCATTGACACCATAACATCAGACCTGTCAGACACAATGGAAGTGTCTCTTACAAAATCTATCGGCATTAAAAAAGGGAGGAAAAGTAAATTCAGAGGGCTACGATAATATAATACTATGTCTCTTAATGTTCCTAATTACCTTTAAATTTATCTAGATCATCATGAACTCCTACAGCAGATACCACCTTTCACACGTTCCAAATTGAGAAAGAGAAAGGTGAGAAAATTGAAGGTGATGAGTATCCAGGGTATTGTGATCCATGCAAAAATAAACTTTATCTGGAGCTAACATTTATACAGTATAATGTTCATTGTTCAAAACTGGGAACAGACTGTGGTAATGAGGAAATAGTCAAGAAACTCACACCACTTGGTATTTTAGGTTAATTGCTTTATTATTAATACAGGGAGGTTTCACATTAGCTCTGTATAATTAGATAAAATTATGCAGTGTTTGGTAATTGTAGCAAAATTCTGCAGTTTGCTACAACTTTGTGCTGAACCAATATAAAAAATAAAGGATTGCGATCCTTAAAAACAGACACATAGTTGGCATACGCATAACTAGAGGCAGACGTTGATATATGACAGATTTCATTATTCCTGAGAGGTAAAGCTAACCCAGCTATATCAACACAACAGAACATTAATGAGGTATTTTAAAGAATATAATACTTGGGACTTGGGAGTTGGCTCAGTGTGCAAAGCGCTTGCTCTCTAATGTAAGTACCTGAGCTCAAATTCTTCGAAGCAAGCAAGTCTTTAATCACAGAGCTCCTACGCCAATGTGGAAAGTGGCAAACAGAAGGTCTTCAAAAGCTCATAGGCTTTGAGCTTCTTGGACTACTGAGTCACAAACAACTCAAAGACCCTAGTTCCAACAAGGTAGAGAGCAAGGGCCAACACCCATGGTTGTCCTCTGACATCTACATGTGAACTGTAGCAAATGCCTGTATACACACACACACACACACACACACGCATGCACAAAGAAGATATTTTACATATAATCGAAAACATTTTCAATAATCATACTTTATTTTCTTTGTATATATGAACATTTTATTTCTGGCTTACCTAACTCCATTTTATTCTATGTGACATTTTTAAGAAAGTAGCCAGGTTGACTCTTCTCTGAGTCTAGCTGAAAGTAATGATCTTTAATCTCTGTAATCTTTAGTGCATTCTGTGACTCGGAGACCTCCCAGGAGTGACAGGGGAATTATCTAGTGGCATAGCTAGAGAGAGTTCCGATTTCATTTCTATGGAAGGAAGCCTGAAGCTGAACAGGTAATTCCCTAATTCTTGTTTACAGGACTGTTCTGGAGACATTAGATGTGATGACATCCTATAACTAGATGACCTGAATTATTCTTGAAGGTGGAAGTTGCTTTTTTGGGGGAAGAAATTTGTTCTGAAACCTAAAGACTGAGTAGATTATCCAATGCCCAGAGACAAGGCCATGAAAGCATACAAAGGAATAATTTATTTGAAATTCTCATGACAGAAAGTAGAAATGTGGAAGACTGGGCTGGCATGCTGTTCCTTTAAAAACACATTTATTTTTACTCTACATCTTGTATGAAATAGACTCAAATGAAAACTACGGAGACAGAGTAGCATCCACGTCGTTATAAATTGGCTACAGTTGTAACCCTGATCTACATGACCGGTTTCAGATGTTACCCTGTGCTTTCATTCATCCGCTATTAACAGAGTACTCTCCTGCCTCCTGCTCCCTTTAACACACACACACACACACACACACACACACACAAAGAGAGAGGGGGTAGCTCTAAACACTAAGCACTCTGGTTCAGTTATTTTTTTAACTGAATTTAATTTTCAGCTAATTGCCTCATTCATATTTTAACTTTATCCATTTTATACATTCCCATAGAAAGATGGTAAGTTATTCTTCCAAAGTCATGTGTCTGCCAGTGGGTGACCACACTAATGAACAGGACTTGTGCAGCCCTGCCCTCTTAGGGCTTTACAGGAACTGGGGTAGTCAAAGAACATATAACAAGTAACAGTGTGGACACTGCAGTTGTTTTCAATATTTCTAAGGTATACATTAACACCTTATAGGATGTGAGCATGAAGGAGTTAATTTTGCAAACATATTCCGTTAGGCACTGCGTGAAGATGAATCCATGAAGGACATTGGACAGAAAAGCAATGGCCTCTCCAATGTCACAGATTGACTAGAATTCACTAACTATATACATCATTATGGTTCTACCATTCTTCTTTTTTTTAGTTTCTTTTTTTTATTTTTATTTATTTATTTATTAAAGATTTCTGTCTCTCCCCCACC
>NW_026067890.1:3610164-3674162 GCF_014885135.2 Alexandromys fortis
ATGAAGCCTACTTGATCATAATGGATAATTTTTCTGATGTGTTCTTGAATTCGGTTTGCCAGTATTTTATTGAGAATTTTTGCGTCGATATTCATGAGTGAGATAGGCCTGTAATTCTCTTTCTTGGTTGGGTCTTTGTGTGGTTTTGGTATCAGGGTAACTGTAGCTTCATAAAAGGAATTTGGCAATGACTTTTCTGTTTCTATATTGTGAAATATGTTAAGGAGTATAGGTATTAGCTCTTCTTGGACGTTCTGGTAGAATTCTGCGTTGAACCCATCTGGTCTTGGGCTTTTTTTGGAAGGGAGATTTTTGATAACAGTTTCTAGTTCTTCGCGACTAACAGGTCTATTTAGATCATTCACCTGGTCTTTGTTTAGCTTTTCTACCATTCTTCTTGTAGCCCATCCTGTCACTCTATCCTCCTTATTTCTCCTTGAGTGTGCCATCCTCCCTTCCATCTCAGGGCTCTTTCCCTGCTCCCTCTTGGCACGTGATCTCTCAAATTATCTTTAGAATCACTCCTTCACTTCCTTCATTTCTTTCTCCAGTGTCAACAGATTAGGGAGACAGTTTAACTTTCTTATCTATAATTGTACCCAACCACCATATGATCCATCTCCTCTACATATATATCTCCATAGAAAGTATTTTAACTCTCTAATAGCCTGCATATATATTTGATACACTCATTTCAATTTTTCTGTCTTTGTTTTTTGCACTGAATTATCTCTTCGTAACTTCTGGACACCAACACTAAGCAAGTTCAGTGTTACTTGCTACTTGTTACTAAATATAAAAATCTGTCTGATAGTCACAAACTCTAGAGAGTCATCAATTCCAGAAACACAGACACACAGGGTTTAAAGGAACCTTTATCATTTAGGAAACTAGTCAGCTCTTCCTCTGCATGAAAGAAAAACCACACTCAGAAACCTGTTTGCTGCAATGGATCTGAGTTCCTAATAAAGATGGGTCAGTGTGACTTCATGTTGAAATTTGAATGGCTGTTGATTATGAATATTGAATAAGGAAAATAAATTGTTATATTGTGAAAATAAACTAACATCCTTTATCATTTTATTCATGTGTATATGTGAGAAAGACACAGACACTCAGAGTCACAAAGAGAAGCAAAGACAGAGACAGAGAAGATGTGTGTGTATCCCTGTATATATGTGTATAATTGTGTGTGCATTTGTGCTCCCTCACATGTGGATACCAGAGGTTAAAATTGATATGTCTTCTTAAATCCTTTTCCACCTTTCTTTTGAGATAAGGTCTTTCACTGAGGCAGGTTATATTAAGCTGCCTAGCCAGAGAGGCCCCAGAATCCTCTTCTCTCTTCTCCCTGAGGTTGCAGGTATGGCATATCATGTCTGGATTTTATGTGAATGCTGGGAATTCAACCTTACATGTTGCACAGCAAGCACTGTACCCATCTACTCGGGTTCAGCCTTCATTAATGTGTTGGAAGCAATATCATTGAGCATAGTGCAAATAGTTTAAAATTTATTTTCTTATTTCTTATAATATTTGATAGTGTCCAATATTTCTTTATAATGAGATATGAACTTCTTTAAATACCTTTTTTACAGTTTTGCTAAATATTTGAATTCTCTTTTTAATGAGAATAGTAAAATCAGAACAGTAAAAGGTGAAAAAAATCACAATATATATAAGAGGAGGACTAGTGTATAAATCAAACTGTCCAGGGCAGGTGTAAACAACAGCCCTACATATTGCAAAGAGCAGTAGACTTAAATAATAAACATTGTACAAAATTTCCCTGACATTTCTAAAAGCACATATTAAAAAGAAGCCTGTATGCAATTCAGGCGAAGGACAAACCCCAAGCTCTCTTCAGTATAAATGTGTCCAATTTCATATTTTTAGCTCTGTGTCTATGTGAGAAAGAAACTTTTGCTCAACTACCATCTATAAATTCCTCTGTGCCTATTGACACAATATGTAGATGTCCTTGGACACACAAAACGCCATGAAGAAAAGAAAAACAAAACATGCCAGCCTATACACACCATGAAGCATTCACTTTGCAAACCCTCTCGAAGGCCTGTCTCTCTAATCAGAATAATTCTCCAAGGTTGAGGGATGATCCAGAAAAAAATGAATTATAATAAATTATATATAAACATTTTTTAATCTGCATCTACTGCAATATAATATCACACAAAGCTGCACATACCAAATGCTTTCCATTATGTTTTTTTTTCAAAAAATATACCATTTTTATAGGATGGAAATTGGAAAGGGCATGAAGATCTAATTTTCCCCAAAGATTTGTTCTTTCATCTCAACAAATAGTCAAAGCCTTACCTCCCCTTTCTAAAACCACACAGCACACTCCATCCTTGTTAACACAATCCTTCTTTCTCCTACACGTGTAAGCATCTGGTGTTAGCCAGTACCCAGCAAGTGATGGGCTGTTGGCTTCCAAGCCTACTTACTATGTAGCATGTAACATTTCCTATGTAGCATGTAACATTTCCACTGACTCATCGCCCACTCTTGAACTCATTTCTATGGTCCACTGTCTACATTAATCTCAATTTTTAAATACAAAGGACTTTTGCCCTGAGCTTGGACTTTATTCTTCAACGACAGAGTCCAATTAGACTAAGCATTAAAAAGCGGTGCATTGCTTTAAAGATAATCATTCTCTTTGGAAGACTGACTCCATCCATATAGTGTTGGCAGCATAAAATAGATTATTGTCAGTCTCAAAAGCCTCCCTATATCCAGAATCCTAAATGATCTTCATTTCCTAAATCAATACATCCCTTATGCACATTTTCTTGAAAATGTCAATTGTACATATTTAGATTTAACAAATACTTTACTCGAGTTCTTTTCATCTCCTGTGATTACTAGAGATTTCTCTGACATCATGGGGAGATGTATAAAGACAAATATTCAGTGCCTCCCTAGACCATCATGTCAGTAGCGCTATTGAATGAGCTTTTTGATATGAAGCCACATGATAACAGAACAGTTTCTCCCAGACCTAAAGTGGACTCGTATGCAGTCGACATTTTAGCTTCGTTGGAACACAACCATTTTTGAGAATTACAAGGGTTTTTTTTTCCTTAATTGAAAGTAGATCTCAAAATTATAGTAGTTGTTAAATACGAGGAGCTAAATTTTCCCTTGTATGCCTTAAGCTGTTATTTGGAGCTGAATCGAGCAGGCAGTTTAACAAGCAACAGGAAATGTTTAAAATCACCAAGATCATTATCCAGTAAAATTAAAATCTCCAAACCAAAGTGCTGAACACTCAGCCCATGAGAATGCTGCAACTGAAACTACCATCAGTATCAAGAACACAACTGTGCATATAAAGCCACACATCTGTATAGGTAACAGCCATTAGGTACACTGGGCCATCTGGGGAGAGAAGAGCATGCATGCTATCCCCGGCCTGAGCAGTGGTATGCCCTCCTCTCCGCGGGTACAGATGAGTGTGACCCAATGAGGTCAGGAAAAATGACTGTTCTAGCATCACGTACATTACACGTTGAACACTTCTTTACTGGACCTGGGGTTAGGTGTGGGGAAATGTTAGAGTGTCAGTCCCAACACTGACAAAATGCAACTTGCTTCTGCACCCAAATTCCTAATAAGTGGCCTCTGAAGATGACCTCATTCTCATCACAGAAACCTTTCAGCATGTTATTTTATATGGCAAAAAAACTGTGCATAGATATAATAAGATAAGAGATCTGAAAGGTGTGACACTCTTGCATTATGTAGTTGGACTCAGAAGAGATGTCCCTAGAAAGGAAAAGTCCTGAAGGTGTTGCATCCAGAGAAACAGAGATGAGAAAGGACAGACGATATTAATTACGTTACTAGCTCCGATAATAATAGGACATACGAGCAAAGAAATACATGTGGAGCCTGGAGTATGGCCTAGGCACTAGAATGACAGCACCAGTTCAAGAAATGTCAGCCAGGCCAGTTCCTGGGTTCCTTCACCAGGAAGACATTTGACCCTCAGAGCTATGAGAAAGTTGCTATAGCTTTGTTGCGACATCGGTGGAAAATGAACACAGCGGTTTTTATGAAAATGTAAGCGATTCAGCTAACAGTCCATGAGCATTTACCTGGTGCCTATACTGACGTGCACAATGACCAAGGTCTCTATAACCCCTCCAGTTTGCTATAGTCTTAACCAGTGTCCTTCCAACTGTAAGCCTCTAACCTTATATTCACACAGTATTTACTTAGAACTTACAAATGCAAATTCTTTCTCAGCCTCTAAGAAGTAAATTTCTAGTCTCTTGCCATTTTTGTAACCCAAGAAGGTCTGTGTCGGGGCCATGAAATGTGGGACTTTGGATGGCAATCATCAGTGGGAAGAGGCACCTCTGTTCCCCACTGTCTATGAGAGAAGCAGCCTAATATGGTAAAGCACAAACCAGCTTGCTTAAGTGCCCTAGTCCCAGTGCCTAAGGAACCTCCATCTAACCCTCCTGTACATTCCAACGCAGCCCAGTACTTAAAACTCTTCCTTTCTCTGTTTTTTTCATAGTGAGGTTGAGATCAATCTGTTTCCTATTTCAACAGTCTTAGCTTCTCTGCAGTCATTTTGAATAAAGCTTCCTTAACTGAATAACTCCATCTGGTGCAAGTTTTCTTTGACAGCTCAGAGAGCATGTGGATTTACTTTAGACAAATTTGATCTGATGGTGCACTGAGTAATGGTGTGTTTCCAAGCTTCTCATGGCCTCTCTGTGGTCACTTGAAAGGGGAAGAGGCTGGAGGCTGGAAAGATAGCTCAGTCACAAACGTGCTTGCCATGCAAGTGTGAGGGCCCGAATTTGATTCTCAGCACCCATTTAAAAAGACAAGGGTGGTGGCCTGCACTAGTAATGCTCCCGAGTTAAAAACAGGAAAATTGTAGACTGTGTCTCACCAAAATAAGGTGGATGGCTCCCAAGGTATAATACCTAAAGTTGACCTTTGTTTCCCATACATGCATATGTGCATAGAAACACCCTCGTGCATAGAGGGGCTCTCTCTCTCTCTCTCTCTCTCTCTCTCTCTCTCTCTCTCTCTCTCTCTCTCTCACACACACACACACACACACAAATGAAAAGGGAAAGCGGAAGAAAGAGAGGGAAGAAAGAAAGGAATGAGGGAGGGAGGAAGAGGGGAGTGGATGGTTCAGGGGATGGAGGAGAAGAGAGGAGAGTCACACATTGTGGTCACCTTAACTAAGTGAGATAACCTCAGGCTTCCTCTCCAGTTGAATTAAGTCTTACTTAAGCCCACATTAAATTTTCTTGCAGCTGTGAGTCTGGTCATCTAGCCACATCATCTCTGCCCTCTATAAACATATATTCCTATAAAACCTTTTGATCAAGTCTTACATTGCATGCTCAGAAGAAAAAAAAAAAACAAATAAGGACCTTAAGTCTGTCTGTCTCTCTTTGGTGAGTCAGGTACTCCAAAAGACAGAACTTCTCCCAAACCTCACACTCAGAACAAGTCCTCATACCTCCAGATTGGTTTGATTGATTCCAAAATCAAATTCAAGGAAAAAGGTTTTACATATTTGGCAGTTTAGTGTGTGGATCCACTGAGAACTCGTATCTCTGTGAATTCCCCATGCCATGAAATAGAAATATCCAGCACATAGTAAATACTCAATAAAAGATAAAAAATGACATGTATAGAATCTTGTTACATTTGTATGACCCATCATCTTCTACTTGGCATGGTTGCTTATATCGTCTAAGATAGTATATCAATAATATTACCATTCTGATACATATTCAGGAAGTTGAAACTCAAATCAATTCAAGATTCACCTATGTGTTTGTTTAGATGATTAAATATTTTTCTTCATTGTTAGAGAGTAAACTTGAGTCTCACACAAGCTAAGCAAGTGCTCTACAGCAGAGCTACAACCACAGATCTTAGGAGTTTCTTTTAGATCATACAAACATCATATGCATCTAAAATTAAGCACATAGGAAGTACAATATTTCAGCGGTTAATCACAGTTGCTAACTAAGCCTGGCAGTCTGAGACTTCCTAGAAATATGGAATATGAGAGCTTACTCCCTATTATTGTCCTTTGACCACCACATGTGTGTCTGGACACATGTGAAGACATGAAATACACATGCCATTAAAATTTGAATAAATGATATTGAATACATGCCCCTGGAGTTCTTAAGATTTGTTATGTGGCAAAGTAATGGAAAATAACCCTGGAAAGGCAAAAAGAAGTAATAGTTTTTCTGCCTTGAAATCTAAATTGTAGATAAAATGTAAATTTTCTACATAACAATGAAATGATCTCTAGGTCACTTGTTCCTTACCTAGTGTCAGCCTTTGACAAATGTTTGCCTGACTTTCAAATTCTTTAATCAAAAATGTGATGGTTATATGGGTGTTACAACTGCATTTGATTGGCCCAGAGAGTTAGAAATTGTGTCATTGGGAGTTCAGGTGACAATGTTAAGATCCATATGTGTAGTAGAAGGCCACTTGTTTGTTTACAGGCCACCCAAACTCCCGAAATAATCACTCAGAAACTATATTATATACTGTTTGGCCAAAAGATTAAGCATATTTCTAGCTAGCTCTTGCCGTCTAGAATTAACCCATTTCCATTATTTTATATTTTATCATGAGACTCGTGCCCTACCAACAAAGTTCCACCTGGCGGCTTTCTCCTCTGGCAGCTCCATGGCATCTAAGCCACTCTTTCTTCTTTCTCCCAGCATTCAGTTTAGTTTTCCCCACCTACCTCTATTCTGCTCTGTGCTGGCCCAAGATAGTTTCTTTATTAACCAATGGTATTCACAGCATATGGAGGGGAATCCCACATTACCTTCACTTTTCTTTTTAAACAAAAAGGAAGAAGGTTTTAACTTTAACATAGTAAAGTTACACATAACAATACAGATATCAAGCAAGAATTATAGTTACAATATTTATATCTACCTTATCTTTTATCATAACTAAGTAAAACTATAATTATGACTATCTATTCTTCAATTCCATCAAAGACTCCAGAAGGATATAACATTACCTAAGTAAACAGGAAGTATATTGTAAGCAACTTCCAAAACTCTAGAATTGACAGAGACATCTCTCTGCCTGGACAGTCACCCAAAGTTCTTCTGCAATTTTGGGGCATCTATCTTCACCCTACAGACCCACAGTATCTGGCAGACTTTTCCACGAAGCAGGAAATCTGAAGATCTGTTTTGCCTTGTAATGGCAAAGGCCATCAGTTGCTTTCTTCTGTGCCCTGCCATATATCTAGCAGACTCTTTCATGAAGCAGGAACTCCAAAGGATTGTCTCACTTTAGGCAAGTTAAGCAGTCATTTCTCTGGGTCCTGCATGTCCAGTTTATATAGCATAAAATCAAGCAGTCTAGGCAGAACAGTTTCTTGCCCAAATAACCAACAAATTCCATTAGGAGCCTCTTCAATGCTCATATTGAAGTAATTGGTGCTGCCAGGAGCAGATGTGCCTCAACGTCTTGAAATTTCCTAACTTCTTAAAACAGTTTAAACACCATATTCTGTAGTCCTTGAAAGGTTTGAGGAATGCTTATCCATCTGAAATACATCTCTGTACATCTAGAAAACCTAACATGACTACAAGCTTGACTATTATAGATGACTATCTATTAACCTGTATTTCTTAATAATCCATTACATTTTAAAATGAGCTACACAAACACAATACCTTAATCAAGAGCAGAAATATACACACAACAAAATTGACCTTAAATATGCATCAAAAAAGCAATATCCCTACCAATGCAAATCTCTATAGCACATATGGGAACACTGAGGATATTTTGTTGTTATTATTGATTATCCGGTTTAGGAAGAGTCAAGAAAAGAGGTACCATTTGACCACAGGAGAACTTGCTGGTATTTCCTGTTGTTGTTTATTTATTTAGTGTGTGGACTTGCATGCACCACAGTGTGCATATGCAGGGAAGAGGATAATTTACAGGAGATGATTTTCTCTTTTCACTATGTGGATTCCAGGCATCATATCTAAGTCTTCAGGCTTGGTAGCAAACATCTTGACTCCTGGGTCATCTCACCATGCCAGAGCTTACTTGTGCCTGTGCCATATTCACTTCACTTTGCATATATAACTGGGTGTTTTGGTGATGTTAGTGAATGATCTACCTAAGACCAGCATTTAGTATCCAGTATTAATGAAGTCAGAGCAGCTGTGTTCTTTGAAAATTCAACTGTACATTTTAATCGTACTCATTTAGCCTATAAGCTTCCCCAGAAAATTTTAATAAAAAAACTGCCAATTTTTTCCTAATAAAACACAAAGTTTAAAAAGAAAGCAGAAACCATTAACTTTCATTAATAATTTTACTCAGGAACTAGCTAAAAAGATATATCTAGATTCTAGGAACAAAAACTGTGTAAAGGACAGTATACTTTTAAGATGTGTGGTATATTTAATTTTTACATTATTATTAATCCTGAGAGGCTCACTATGAAAAGCAAAATTTGGCATGTAGGTGTAGTTCAGGGACAGACCATTGGTCTGGCATGCTTGAGCTCTTGATTCACTTCCCTCCCAATAATATCTTACAAGGTGCTAGATGATGTGCAGATCTTGTTCTAGAGGCAGGAAGAAGGATCAAAAGATGAGAGAGTTAAGGTAACTTACAAGGCTGTCAAATATCAGAAAGCTGCAGGATTCACAGGGGGCCCCTCTTCAGAATTAAACATGCGGTAAATTAGTGATGCATGAAACTTCCTCTGGTGTGAGCCATGGTGGGAACTCTGAAAATAAAACACTTCTGCGTCCATGTTGGGCTGAGCTTGTTACTGATGAGGCTGCTTTACTCACTCAGGCTCTTGAAATACTTAGTAAACTCATTGGTTTTAGAATCTAGAATATGGGGAAATTCTTCCTTTAGTGTGCTGGGTTTCTCTAACTGGGGTGAATAGATGTTGGTTAAGTCTCCACAGGAAAAGTCTAACAACATTGAGAAAGGCCAGAAAATAGATTTTGGATCGCAGTAAGTTCTCTACCATTTGTGATGCCTTGCTTTGGAGACTATAATGTACAATCCATAAATGAGTGTACTCCAAACATAAATGTTCATTGAAAACCATATGAAGCTCTACAGTAAGTATAGATCAGAATATTCATGTTCTAGATGAGGAGAATACCACCCATCTAGTAGTCTGAATTTTCAGTTTCTTAATGCTAGTCACAGGTTGCCTCAACTTCTATTTTTTGTGGTTCACACTCATCTGTCATTACTTAAAAACAACAACAACAACAAGCAAAGAAAACCAGCCCACAAATAACAATCCCAAAGAACTTAGACAACAATGAGGACCCTAAGAGGGACATACATAGATCTAATCTACGTGGGTAGTAGAAAAAGACACGATCTCCTGAGTAAATTGGGAGCATGGGGACCTTGGGAGAGGGTTGAAGGGGAAGGGAGAGGCAGGGAGGGGAGGAGAGAAAAATGTAGAGCTCAACAAAATTCAATGAAAAAGGGGAACAAACAAACAAAAACAAAAAACCCAACAACAACAAGAAAAACACCCCCAAACAACTTTCTATATTTTCAAAAATCTCACCTCATTTAGGTTTAGTATATTTTTGATAACTGTTTTTGTGCTGAATAGATACATTACAGAGGTTCTTTGTCTTCAATATTGTAGCTTTTACAAATGGAATTGGTCATTTGACTTAAATTTGGAAATATTTCAAGACTTTTTTCCCTTCAGAATTTTAAAATTACTATTTCATTACCTTATGTCTAGTGTTATGAAGAATCTGATTTGTTTGTTTGTTTGGGGAGTCATGTTTTACTTTTAGACAGTAAAGGTGACAGATCATTTTGTTAACTACCACCCAAATTCAGGAATGGAGAGAAAGAGACTGAGAATATAAATTTTTAACCATTCTCTGTGGTGAGGATACTTTTCTCTGTTGATTCAGAGGGCAAACTTGTTTGAATCTATGCAGAAAAAAGGGAAGGGGAGAAATCAATTGATGTGTAGGTCATGGACTTGAGATGACAAACTAAAAACATCCTCCCTTTTATCTTCTTTCCTCGTTCTTGCTTTCCTTCTTTTTCTTCTTTTGCTTTTTCTTCATTCGTTCACTCCAGTACATGATGACCTTTATAAATATTTATTGGATAATTCACATATATCAGGAACTTTTCTCAGAGTTAGAGACACAGAGAAGTTCAAGAAAGGACAGTTGATGGATTTTCTCAGAGTTGGAAGGACAACAGAGAAAGAAATCTGGGTGTCCTCACAGACAAACAGAGCAGGTAGGTGTAGCAGCAGAAAGTGACTGTGTGACTCCCGCCAGCTGTTAACTGCTTTGACATCTATTATGTGTCCTTGAGGAGGCAGTACCCAATCTTTACTGATTTTTAAAATTAAATACACAAGAATGTCAATGGAACAATATGTAATGTGCAAGTTCCAGAGTAGGTACAAAGCAAGAGTGACTTGGGGGTGGTAGAAATCTTAGTATGGGCAGAACAATGATGGCCAGAGATGATGGCATATACTATGTCTACAAAGTGCAGGGGCTGCACTGCCAACCTTAGTCCATGTCAAGCAGATAGGTCAGTCAGGCAAAAGTTGAGTTATTAAGAATAGGAGCAATGTAATACAATCTCTGAGGAAAGCAATTGCCTACAGCTACTCAGGTTATGCTGCTATAATGGATGAGGACTGGTGACTTAAGGACCAGAAGTACTTTTCCCACAGTTCTAAGGGCATTGTGAGGTTCTGGTGAGGATTCTCTCTACTTTTTAATTTATCTGTGTGTGGAATGGGACATTGATGCCCTTGCAATTGGAAGACCCCAGTGAGCCCTGCCGGCATATTCTAAATACAGTCTCATTGATCTCATGCGAGTCAGTGTTTTAAGCCATGAGCTCAGAGATGAGGAAGGAGACAATTCTTACCATAGCAGTCACTCTTGCAAGAATACAATGAATGTGTGTGAATCATGTGATGAAATTCAGACACCTTATTTGTAGAGGATATTTATTGAAGGAACAATCACACTAGCTAAATCAAGAGAGTACCAAGTGAAGTGTCTGAACGTAGACCTTCTTCTGCTTCCAAAAGTATTCTTGATGCAGCCTCCCCCATGAAAGTCATAGGCAGAAAACACATATTACAAATTGGAAGTAAACAGCAATTTTGGGAATAAAAGCCTTTAAGTGGGATGAATCCATTTGAAACAGGTTGTCACAAAAAAACTTAAATAGGTTTGAACTCTCAGTAGCAGCAGGATGCAAGCCCAGAGCAGTAATAGCCCAGCTTGGAGGCTGTAGGAGAGCCTTAGGGTGCCAAATCAGAGCTGTCCCTTGCAGAACAGATTTGTGGGTCAGAGGAGCAGGAAGAAAAGTGTCTTGTCTCCAACAGTTCTTGGAGGTTGGAGGCATAGGTGTCTAGAAAAGCAGATCTTGGAATCAGGAGGCAATTTCAGGGAAGAATTCCCTTCTGCAGCGCAGGAGATCAAGAACAATCTTGGAGGATGAAGCAGGAAAAAATCTTTCTGCTGACAAAAGTTAGCGACTCTCAGTGGCCCGTTGGTGTGATCTCCCTGTCAGAGGCAGAACCTCTGCTGTAGGGAGCCTCCAGCAAGTCAGTTAGCAGTGAGTCCTCCCTCTCTGTTGTGTGAGCCAACATGCCTGCTGAAAAAAACAGACTCTGGAGTCTTCCTGCTGCTGTAAACACTCAATCTGCATTTCCAACTTGCAGGAATTGATAGGGACCCTGGCTGGATGAATGTGGGAAGGTTTGGATTGTTTTTCATTCTTTTTTGTTTAAAATAAATCAGAGAACGATCTAACCTGATGGTGGGAGGAGTATAATGCTAAACCAATTCAATGCTGTCAGAAGACCACAGTGCTCCAAGTCTCTGGACTTTTTGAGTTAAGGAAACTAGTAAGATTCTGTGTGTTCAGGTTGCTGGCCCCTTATTTCTTCCTTGTTTCTTCCTCCAGCCAGGAATTTCACTTTGGTGACTTGTTCAGCAGCTGTCATGCTGAAGACTTCCTGCATCAAGCTCTCTGTGGATACTTTGCTCTTAGGCCTTGTGCCTACCAGTTGTCAGAAATTTGTCAGAAAATTCTGAGTTGGAGCCTCAACCTGGCCCTGACAAAGATTAATGTTATTGTTATTTATGAGAGACAATGGATTTTGTAGCATTTGACATGATGATAAAAAGAGCTAGAGATTGGCCTTCACTGTTTAAATTACAGCACAAGCCAGTATTGAAGGTAGATAACTGTGTATATATATATATATATATGGAGAGAGAGAGAGAGAGAGAGAGAGAGAGAGAGAGAGAGAGAGAGAGCGAGCATGAATCTGCTGGGACTTAAAGCAGGCTTAAAAATCCTGACTGTCTCTAATCTTGTATATTCTTGGTAAGACCCTAGGATGCTGGGACAATCCACCTGTCTCCGGAGGGTGGAGTAGGATCTTGGTTTCTGGACTCTGAACTGGACTTTAGGAACCGCATTGTTGATTGGAGGTATGAACGAGGCTTTCAAAAACAGAAGGAAGAGAACAAGGAAGATAGGAGAGTGGGAGGAAGGAAGGAAGGAGATGCCACTATATCAGGAAGCGCACAGAACTTCAACAACTGAATACAATTGGCTCAATTGCTCACCATAGAAATACAAGAAGCAGATGATTAAGTCTCTCTTGAAAGGAGAGAAAAAGAAACCAAGCCAGAAAGGAAGGGAGAGACTGAGACATAGAGGACACAGAGAGAGATTCATGAAATAGAAACAGGGGAAACAGAGTTGGTGGACTTTAATGAATGGTGGGTTTATTTTATGAGGAAATGTTACTTTGAGTGGATTTGCAAAGAGAATTAGCAGCATTATGAAACACCTATTGATCACTCCTGTTATATGCTTGAGGTACAAGAACACACACACACAAAAAAAAGCAGTTCAAGATAGGAGCCCTCCCACTAAACACATTTACATCGTATTCTCTTTCCAGCATTCCCAGCCCCACTCATCTTTTATCCATTCTACGAATCAATTCAAAGTGGCATCGAAATACAGAATAGCAAGGGAACACTTTCGAATGCTTTGTGCTTCTCTTCCCCCACACTCTGCATCCTATCATTTAGATTTCTTGTTAATACATGTATGGATATGCTTGCCTCCTTCAATGCATTTATCTTAACTGTAAGCCTCTTAAGAGCTGAGATTAAAGAAAATAAATGCCTCCACCCCCTTCTAAATGCTGAGCCTTGTAGCGTGTGTGAAGTGAGATCTTATTATTAATTGCTGCTCTGTTCTGCCTGGGAGAACTGTTGCAAAAACAGCTCTATCACTGAACAATGGATGCTCGCTTTGTGGATGGCTGCGTGGATCTCTACAATGGCAAGAGAACTTGGGTACTTATTTTAAGCTAGAACTTTTCACTTATACAAACAAACAAGCAAACAAAAATCCACCCTAGAATGAATAATCATGTCCCTAAAATCCTATCTTTGTCTCCATATTTATTGACCTTTTGATAAAACATTCCTGCCCATTGGTTTTCTTTCTTTCTTCTTCTTTTTAAAATCTCCCATCATCTCATTAGGTTTATGCCTCTAAGAGACAATAGAAATGAATTCATCAGGCGATGAAAGGAGACAGAGACAGAGATCCACATAGGAGCACCGACAGAAATCTCAGGTCCAAATCAGGAGCAGAAGGAGAGAGAGCACGAGCAAAAAACTCAGGACCGCGAGGGGTGCACTCACACACTGAGACAATGGGGATGTTCTATCGGGAACTCACCAAGGCCAGCTTGCCTGGGTCTGAAAAAGCCTGGGATAAAACCGGACTCGCTGAACATAGTGGACAATGAGGACTACTGAGAACTCAAGAACATTGGCAATGGGTTTTTGACCCTACTGCACGAACTAGCTTTGTGGGAGCCTAGGCAGTTTGGATGCTCCTTACTAGACCTGGATGGAGGTGGGTGGTCCTTGGACTTCCTACAGGGCAGGGAAACTTGATTGCTCTTTGGGCTAACGAGGGAGGGGGACTTGATTGGGGAGGGGGGGAGGGAAATGGAGGGGAAGAGTCAGAAATCTTTAATAAATAAATAAAAATTTAAAAAAGAAATGAATTCATATGATTTCATTTAATTTTATTTTTAAAATTTGCACCATTTAAAATTTTTTTATTGCGTATCTGAAAGCATCCTTTGTCACTGCTATCTTTAGCTCAACTACAAGAAGACAGGAAAGGGCTTGGTGTTTAACATTTTGGTGAGGAGAGACACAGACAGAAAATATAGCAACTCTCAGTATCAGGTACCGTTGGCTAAGGTATCAAAATGATTCTAGGATTCTGTTGAACATAGATTTCAGATGGAGGCAAGAATCACAAGTTGAATTTATGGGCCTTTACTAATTTTTTGTTCTGTAGGTATTCCAAATGAATGCTCCAAAGCGCACATATCTATAGATTCAAAGCGAAAATGCACAAATAAGATCAAATATTCAGTGTTTGACTTTCTGGATTTCGGTTACCTCATTCAAAGTGATTTTTTCCAGCCCCATCTGCTTACCAAAAAATCTTGTCTGTCTATGAACCTTGTGAGATATAATAATGACCTGCCTGGTAAGATATGCCCACAGATGCAATAATGAAGTAAACAGCTTGAGGGTAAACCATTTTCTAATTAGATTTAATACCCACATCACAAAAGGGAACCTACCTAACCTATCCAGGCCATCAAGCAGTAGTTACACACATTGTAGGTTCTGGGAGAGAACCTGCTACTATTACTCTGAGAATGGAACAAAGTATTAAACAGAGTCGTGATGACTTGTTATACCTATTGATTAGTTCATCTCTCAAGCTTCACCAGAAAATCTTCTTTTTACAGAAGATGGTAATTAGCAGGGAACAACCCAACTTTCCGAGGATCTGGAATAAATGACTTCAGTGTGCTCAGCCTAAATGAGATATCTGTTACTCAGTTCCTTCTCCCAAGACTCAAGGGTCAAGTGGAAGAAGTGGGAGGAAAGAATGTAAGAGCCAGAGACAGTAGAGTCTACAAGGACAGTTGAACATATGACAGCGTAAACAAAACCCTGAAAGTCAGATAAAATCCCGGCATAGAGGTTGAAGGTGGGTACGAAGTTCCACCCTTAGCCGAGGAGCTGTTGGAAACTGATAGCTGCCAGGAGAAGGAGAATTAGATTTCTTTATATTGCTATTTTTATCCCTGATTGGTCTAATACTCTTACCTAAAGGTATGTATTCAGTATTAATTTGATTCAGTGAATTAAAAATAATGAACACACAAAGTTAGATGGGTATAGAATGGGGGATGGATTTCTGGGAGATGGGTGAATATGATCAAAATTCAATGCATGAATAGCTCAGTGGTTAAGAGCACTGACTGCTCTTCTAAAGGAGCTGGGTTCATTTCCCAGCTCCCACATTGCAGCTCATGCCTGTCTGTAACTCCAAAATACAGCACCCTCACACAGACATGCATGCAGGCAAAACACCAATACACATAAAATAAACAAAAAAATAATTCTTTAAAAGGACATACACACAGGCAAAACACCAACTCACAACAAACAAACCAATAAATAAAAAAGAAGTTCTCAAGGAATCTTAAAAATGTTTTTTTTAAGTATATGTTCTCATTTTCTGTCTTGCTGCCGTGTTCAGATACTCTGCCACAATGCAACCTAGAGAAAAGGTGGCTCATTTCAGTTCACAGCTGCAGTCCATCGTAGAAGAGAATTCACAGTAGCAAGACTTTCAAGGGGCAGGGCCTATCACATCCACGGGCCACAGTAGAGATAGAATGTATGCATACAGGCATGAGCTCAGCTAGTTTTCTCTACTGATATACAGTTCAGGATTGCCTGAATGGTGTCACCCAGGGTGGTCAGATAATCCTACTTCCATTGGTGTAATCTAGATAATCCTCCATAGACATGCATACATGCTAATCTCATCTAGAAAGTCTCCCATTGAGACTCTTTTACCAGGAGATTGCAGAGGTTTGAAGGTGACTATTAAAATTAACCATCACAGTATATTTCAGAGGGCCAGATATGTTCAAAAGCAAAATGTGGGGATTTTATTATTGTTATTTTTCTTTGTGTATATGTTATTGTTATTGATGTTGGTGGTGGTGGTGGTGGTGGTGGTGGTGGTGGTAGTGGTGGTGGTATGTGAGTGTGTGTGTGTGTGTGTGTCTGCATGCACCAGCACACTACTATAGAGTCACAAGATCAATAACATTTTCTATCCATGATCTCTCTCATGAGATCTTTTTATGAAAACTTGGAGATCAATAGTTTATGTATTCTGTTTTGCCATTGTGTTCCAGGGATCCTGTGTACACTGGAAAGATGAGTTATATGCCACCAGTTTGGCATTTGAGAGGGTAGAGGCTATCTACCCTCAGCCCTTATGCTTGCCTTTTACCCTTGGAGCCATCTGAACAGTCTAAGAGAGTTAAAAAATTCATTTGGCAAAGGTAAGTCATTTAAGGCTTGGGAGTAGTGAAGTAGATAGGTTCCTTAAAAAGGTCTGTCTGGCTGCAGTGGATGTGATGGTAAGTTTGAGGTATGCTAGACTCTCTCAGTTTCTGTCACACTAGCCCTAGCAAGGTACAGGGAGGAACTGAACCAGGGTAGCGACCTTGGGTGTGTAGCACCAGAAAAAATGCATAATTCAAAGCTGAGTATGAAGTCTTGGGACTGGAAAGACAGTCGAACTGAACCAGGGTAGCGACCTTGGGTGTGTAGCACCAGAAAAAATACATAATTCAAAGCTGAGTATGAAGTCTTGGGACTGGAAAAACAGTCGATGAGAATGTCTTTGAGTGACTATGAAAAGAAATAAGAAAGAGGAACTTGTTAGGGTACAATAGGAGAAATTTGGAGCACAGCATACGATGGCTCAGGGAAAGATGTAAAGGCTGATGGTCACTGGATTGGAGGATAAAACTAGACGTATGAAACTGAAGAACTGAGTTGTGGTACCAGATGAGAAGGGAAACAACTTGTAAAAATGAGGAACTCTACAGGAGTCTACATTTAAAAGAGAGAAGTAACAGAAACTGAATTCCAGTCTGAAAGACAGTAATGGCGGGTGTAGCCCGCCCCAAGCATCTGTGCCCTGGGGACTCTTAGCATTTTACGTATTCCCATCCATGAAAAAATTGATTGACCTAGAAAGTAGAGAAAATGGAGCAACAAAAGGCAGAATTATTTTCAAAAATACCTCTAATTCGGGTTGGCTTTGAGAGAGGATAACAAGAAGTTGGCTGAGTATCCAGAACTCTGAAACTTCCAAAATTCCCATACTCCCCGTACTCCTGATACTCAAAATATAGAAGATCTAAATTTATGTTCTAAGCAAGATCTCATTGGAAAAAACACAGCATAACTATTGTTGATGATGATTTGAAGTTCACCAACCTCTTATTTGAAAAAGGAATCACCCCACAGGGGAATTTTCCCAGTGATGAGAAAGGAGAAAAGTGGCTTAGGAAACCTTCAAAACCCAAAGAAAGTAGAGTTGAATATTTAAGAAGAAACAGGAAAGGATTGATCTTCAAAAAGCATGAGAGGATGGAATAGGATTGTTTTAGGATCAGCTTCTTGATATTAAGGTTATGAACTTGAAGTGCGACTACTCAGAATGTTTATAGAGAGTTGTTTTGGGGTGAGATCCTGGTAATAAAACATGAAAAGACATTGGCCCTAACATCAGTGAAGCAAAGAAGACTTATTACACTATTAACAGTGATACATTTATACCATTATAATATTGAATACAATGTGTATATGGCTATGTTTCTAATCTCTGAGATGAGATACCTATGAAAAAGAAATTTAGGAGAATGATTTAAGTTATTAGTGGAATAACACAATAACTTGGGGCTTGGGGAGTGGAATTCAGGACTTGTAACACAGTTTGGTACTTTCCGAGATCGAAAAAGAAGAGAGAGAAGAACACGGACTGGAACCAGGAACAGACCATATCTCATAAGCCCAACCTATGCCCAGTCAGGTTCCAACTCTTATTCTTTACACAACCTTTCAAAACATCACTGAACTGGCTGGGAAATAAGTGTCCAGCATGAGCCTGTGGGAGACATTTTACATTCAAACCAGAGGTGGGGCCTTCTCAAGCCATGTGTTTCTTAGACCTCAACCAAAGCTGGTAAGATGGACTATATTGATTTAAAGTTCTTATGGACTAATCCTTTTAATTTGAAGCTTAAAACATAATTTCTTTGGAAAATAAGTGACTTTCCTTGTGTTTATTTTCTTGTTTATTCTTCAAAATTTGGTCACCATTGCAGAAGGCTTTTTGGGCTCCTATCAGAAAGCAATGGCAGATGTTTAAGGAGATGTTCATGATAATTCCAATTCAATTGCTACACATTGAAGACATGTATCAGATAATCACACTCTACCTCATACGTCAACATATTCATTCTTATTTAATTTTAAAAGCTAAACCACAGGAGAATTAACTTATCTAAAATAGTCTCTCATGCTCTAGTAAATATCACCCTCTCCCCTTTGGAGTCATATAGGATGTACTAGAAAGTCGTTAACTCTCAGAAAGTATCTTATTAGTAGCTAACTACTCAGAATGATGGGACTCAGATGCTCATAGTTCATCTGGCAATACCTTACAACATCTATCAAGCCCTCAGTCCTCACAAGGATGAGTACATGACATTGAAAACAAACCACTTGGAAGGTTACTCATGACATGATTTCCTTTCTTCATTATTCAAACCCGCCTTGGGGATCAGCAACGTTTTTGCTTCTGGGTGAAGCCTCAGGTAGGCTCTGTAACTCTTCTGACAACTTCCATTCTTGGACTTACTAAGGGGATTAAAATAGGAACTCATGTTTAATGTAGTAATCTAGTAAGAAACTTATATCCAAGTTTTTTCCACTTCCCCGTCACACTCACTTCACACGCCACTAAATCCTCTCTCAAGCATAAAAGCTTGTGGTGGAGTAGGAAAATGATGTTTTCTTCCCCCTTCTTCCATGAGTCCAATAGTTTCAGTCCACTATGGGCTAACCTTAGAAGAAGGGGTGAGAAAATAAAGTAAGGCAGACATAGTGAAGAATTCAGGATTGGCCTGAATAATAAGCCTTCTGTAGTTCCTTAGGAAAAAGCCAGTGTTCCTTGGGTGCAGCAGTGTGCATGACTTAGCCTGCCATTCACACTTTCTCTCCTAAATTGGCATATCAATCCACCACTCATCCAGCCTATGAGATCTTGTGTCTGTTGCTTGGTTACTTGCTTGGTTCCCCTGCTCAGGTCATTTTGCTATGATCTGGAAGACTTTGCAGATCTCTTTAAAGTTCCATTGGGTCAAATTCTTCCAAGAACTATCTACCCAGTCTTCCATCCTTGAGTATTGGGGAGTGCATTTAACTCCTAGGAGAACCTTTTTTTTTTTCTTTGCTATGAAGGAGGAGGGACACAGCTCCTTCGGATCTGAAGAAGGCTATTTACATGATGGAGAAGGAGAAACATTAGGGCACTCTAAAATCTCCCATGAAATTCTTTTCTCCAACAAACATTTCTAATACAGGGGCTTAGAAGGTGTGTGTGGGGGGGCAGGTTAAAGCATCTAAACCATCTCCTCAAGCTCTCAGTATCCTGATGAGGTGGATCAGAATCTCTTTGTGGGACATAGAATAATCAGGTATCTTTGTGTTGTTCTCAGCCTGTGAGACCACAGCTCTGATAGACAGAAAGTGTCATATGTTACTATCTTGTCAGCCATAGACGTGTTGTAGACAGAATGACCCTCACACAACCTACTTTGCAAAGTTTGCAGTAAATTGATTAAAAAGGTCTCTTTTTGCCTCCTGTGGTAGACGCTAAAAACATCCATTTCTCTTCCCATTTCTTTTCGCAGCTCCTTGCCTCAAATTTATCTTATCTCCTTGTTCATGGTAACTGCTGTTTTCCTGCCATCTCATCCAGCCTCGACCCTTGGCATCACTCATGCTTCCCAACGCACAGACAACTTGTTTTCTTAGTAACATCCAACTCATGGGTTAACCTCATCTGTTTTCTGGGAAAAGTAGCAATGGGAAAAGGCTCTCATCTACTCGTCCCAAGGCACCAACATACTTAACTACAGCCATTCCACAGTTCCACCTTCCCCATGTTCGTAAAGATGATTTGATGCTGAGACTGTCAACATCAGTGCTGGCATTCTGAATTACCTTCCTCATATTGCTGCTCTTTCCTATCTAGTCCACACATGAGAAGCTATTCCTATGGCTCAAATGTTCTTACATCAACCTTTCCTTTTTTACCTCTTCCTTTCTTATAGGCTGCACGGTATCAAGTCTATTGTCTTCTGAAACTAACACAACCACTTTTCTATTTCTATTTCTCTTTCTAACTCCAACTTGATTTCTTTGTTCTTTCTGCAGTGAAACATGTCCAAACTCATCTGTAACACCCCGCCACTGCCAAATCCCGTGCTTTGCTGGCTTCTCCTGACTTTCTGATCCTGTCTCTACCACAGGAAAAAGTGTTAATCATCACATCATTCATATGTTTTGAAAATTCATGAATTTTTCTCCAGAAAAGATTCTTCCTTCTCCAGTTGCCTGGTGCTGTCTATGTGGAAAATTCAATATGGAAGATTTATCCCAAGGAGCACAAGTTGGCAGTTTTTAAACAAAATAAAGCTGTCAAACATATCCTAATCTAAAATAATTTAATTCAGGCATGGGTTTAAAATCCTGTTTAAAATGCTAACCCAATATATGCCCATCTTTTAAGTAGGTAAATCATTCTGGTTTCACTAAAGAACTTCAAAGACATTCAGAGATATGTGTTATAAGCTTTGGTAAAACAAATCGTGATTTCCATGATACAACATTTCTTTTTTTGATAGTCCTCCAGTTTAACACATGGTTTATTATATACGATCAAGGTCAGTTTCTTGGAGGCTCTTCTTTGTTTCAGGACTGAGAATGTTTCATCCTGAGTGATCTTGTGGCCTTTATTCAACACCTATAGAGAGCTATTTGGTTTTCTTTATGGACCACTGAATGTCAACCTCTTCACTCTCTGTAATAGATGATGAAGAAAATAGCATGGATGGATGCTAAGCAAATTCATTTCAAACTGAAGAATTACATTTTTGTAGCTTTTCCTATTTAGGTACAAAAATATAAGGTTCAAATTGGTCTCTGTACAATTATAGCAGATTTTACAAAAACTGTTATATTCTTCACTGGCCTGGGTTTAAATGGAATCTTCAATTTTTTTTTCACAGAAGTTCGTTAACCTTTACTGGACTTCATGCAGCAGTGAGCACAAGCCATCTTCATTTCCTCCTCTGATACCTGCAGTATTTAAAGCGTAATGGGATGCATTTACAGTCAAAGATGTTGAGAAAGACAGAGTAAGAAAAGTAAACAAGAAAAATGATCCTAAACATATTATGATGCTCTTCTAGAAAACTGCTTTAATCTTAATACAAGAAGCATTTGAAGCTGTGCAGCCTGTAGTTTCATTTCACAATGAAAAGTGTCTGAAGCCTTAGCATTGTGTGTGTGAGCATGGAAGACTCCTCGAGATGTCATTTGCAGAATTAGAGTATCAAGCAGACGGAGTACAACAAGGTGCATATATTTAAAAAATGCACACAGATGCATGCGAGCATCTGCCCAATTTTGTGGAAATCTCTCTGAAGCTCCATAGATCTCTTTATATTTGCACAGAATATAGCAGGATCCTGGAAATTCTGTTTAATATAAAAATACCTTTTAAAAATGTTTATATGATTTCATGAGTGCCCTGATATTGCGTAAAACTGACAAGATTATAAATCCATTCATTGAGTATAAGAAGACATGCCTAATTTCAGTTAAAAATGATACAAACTATAATTAAAATGGATGTTTCTAATTTAAGTCGAATCATAATTTTATTCTTCAGTTTTTTAGATTTTAGTATAAATGGATTTTGTAGTACATGTATTTTAGTGTGTTGTTCATTTTCTTCTCATTATCACAAAAGCCGCATATATTCTAATCTGAAAACCCTAGGTTGCAGGTAATAGACAAATATGGAGTTCCCATGGTAAGATCAGTATATAGAGTTGCCAAAAGAAAGTAATTTCTAACTTGGTCCTCTCCAACTTTAAGGTGCAAGTGACTTTTGATAACTGTGACAGTGACTTTGGTAGAAATGTTATATACCACCTTGGAGCTAGATCTAAGCAATGGATGGTCCACGTTTTTAACCAGTTGTTCTACTTTTCATGAACTATAATCTGAATTTTATTGATCTGGATCAATATTATTATCATCCAGCCAGAGAGAGATGGTAGTAATTCTGCTGCCTTAGCATTTTTACATAACCTTTGTGAAGTTCAGAATCCATAGAACACAATCTTAGGCATGGACCAGTTGACCTAACACCCAAAGAATGCCAGTCATATAAATACAGTCGCATTACTTCTATATCTAATATCTTTATGCAATATCTGTTTCTGTTCTACAGGTAAAATCCAATCTGAAATACCACCTGTCAATTTTCCTGATGCAACACAAAACACAATATCTGCCCAACCTCCAATGTATCAATTAGATATGAATGTCAGTGAGTTAACTTGAAAACAACTTTCAACACAATCAAATAATATGAGTTTTAAAGGTCAAAAAAATTAGTAGATATTAGAGATTATTATTTTCCATATACTTGCATATATATATTGATTCAAGACAGCTTCCCATGATCAATATATTAGGTATTTACTTTGTTAACAAACCCATTGCCCTAATATGCATGTGTCGATTCTAAATGCATATTAGATATAAAATTATACATCAAAACTACTATTCTAATTTAGATTAACATGACCATGACACTTATTGATGCTACTGTTGTTTACATTTTATTTACAAAACAACTGATGCATGATGGTAAATATGCCACAAGTCACAGACCTTTACAATGATAGCACAGATATTTCTGAAACACCTACCCAAAGCTTCTTCTAGGGAGAATTCTACCTCATGGATCACAGTGGTCTAAGACTTCTCTGTCATAATTCTAACCTCAGATATCCAGATTACTTTATAGTCTTTGCTAGTCAGCTCTCCATGATTTTGGTTTTCTTTTCTTATACTTTATTTCACATTCACTCCCTTTACTCAGTTTGTCATCAAGTTAAAAAAAAAAGTCACCACAACTTTGATAAAGGAGTTGGTGCAAAACGAAAAAGTTTTAAAACAAAAACGTTATAGAAAATCTTTGTGCCTATTACTATTACTTCAAACATGAAGACATCTTCTGGTTTGTTGGTGCTGTGCACATAAAAGAAAGAGTTCTGTGCGAAGCAGCCAGGGCAGCACACATCCCAACTTCCCAGACTATGCCTTCAGAGAAGTACCATACAAGTTCCAGATGATCTTGTTTCTTTCTTTCTCTCCAGCGAAGATGGATTTGTACTTTATATATGCTGGTTGCTAAAACAAATCAAAATTTCATTTGTCTCTATTTCTAGGGCAGTGTATATGTCAGAGTTCATTTGAAACTTGCTAAAATATCAAAGTCTCTTTGTTCTCCATAAGAATAGCGTCACCGTGTGTCTTCCCTGTCCCTCTCTTTCCTGTCTTTGTACCAGGGTGTTGATCTTCACTACCTTGAGTATTTTTTCCCCTGTGTGTTTTGAATGTATATTACTTTGAAAAAAATGGCATTTGTTGTTCCAAGTGTTTCCTCGGTCACCTGCTGATATTCTAGCTTTAGAGAAAAGAGGAATAGGCAGTGATTTCTGAAATGGAGTAATATGTGCTTAACCTACTGGACTGGCATTTGTCCTGGGGACAAATTGATGCTTTCCATTTGGTCTCACTGTAGAGAGCACAGGTAGGATTTCCTTGTTAGGTTATCATTTTCACTTATCCTCATGTTGTCTGGAGCCTGGTCCTTAGTACACCTTTTCACCTTTTCTGAATATCTACAAAAATCTTCATTTTTAATTAAACACAATCCTAGACCACACCAAGAGAAAGCCAAAGATGCAAGAACAACTTGCTTCGAGGTTTCTAAATACCTCTTGTGGCTATTTATTCAAATGTCCAGGCTCTAACGTTTCCCTAGAGCAACCATTATGCTAATTCCCTTGCCCTATGAATGGAAAAGGTTCTTCAAAGTTGTAGCACTCTTTGAAATACCAATTGAGGAAAGGATTGTTTCGAGGTATTCTCAAATTCTAGAAATATTCTGAGTTCTCAGTTAACGTCTGTGAAAGGAACTGTGAGTCTCAGGTAAGCAGATTTTTGCTCATCTAACTGGAAAGAAAACTCATGAATGTCCCCGCTGTTTCCCCAGGGGCTGCAAGCCTTCTTCTTATGTACATAGCATTGCATTAAGGGAAAGCAGAAAGAAGTCAAGAGGGCTGGAAAACCGACAGCTTTCTGAATTTTCCCACAGGTTTGAAGACCTCCCTACTGTTTTCCCCTGTAGGAATTCTGCAGCAATTGATATGGTCTCTGAAGAGGCCGTGGTTTCATATCTTTGACTCAGCAAAGAGATTCTACAAAAATTGCTCTCCAGGCAGCAGGCTCAGCTTCAGGGAAGGGTATCTTTGATATATACATAACATGGAAAGCAAAAACACAGAAATGGAGTATGAAGTTCACCCTCTCTTCCTTTCTAATATTGTGCTTCAAAAAACAGTAAGCAGAAAATGAATCTGGAAAAGTCCACAGGGAAGTAACTCTGTCAGGGAGGGAAGCTTTGGCTGGTAGTATACCAGGAAGAAGTTGGCTGCAGAAGAATAGGAACTGTGGAAAGACCTTCTACTACTGATCAGAAAGCTGTTGAGTCTTAAGGGGGAAAGTGCCACGAATTTCAGAGCATTCTAAAAACCTTACCTTCCCAGACACCGGAGTCAGCCAAACTGCAGTATAGTTGCCATGAAAGAAACGATAGAAATGACAGAGTATTTTTCTCAATTAGAACATCTTCGTGGTGAGACTTCCCAACTAGGACATTACACAGACTTAAGTACTTTCCTTCATTTACTCATTTATTTTAAAATAGTTTTTAATATATGTGAAACTCTGATAAGTGACATCCCAAATTAAGGGATAGGAGTCCATCTTTGCCCCAAGGCTCTTATTCAGTGGGAAGACAAGGGAAGTAGTTTCCCAGAAGCACAGGGGGCAGAGGAAATGAGAGGAGTCCAGTTGAGTTCAATAGATGTTAGGGTACTTTGCACCATACTTAATCATAAAAAAACTCAGATGTCATTTTAGGCAAGGTATACAAGAAAGACAATATAGAAAGGTAAGGGTTCCTAGATTAAGAACGTAAATGGTCCCTATTGCCAGGTATCAGTACCATTTTCCTCCAACTGTGTTACCTCTTACAGCCTTGATACGAGAATTTGTGCCTACTCTTATTGGAACTAGTTATGTCCTTTTCGGTTGCTAGCACTAGGAGGTCTTCTTGTTTCTGGAGGGAAAGAGGAGTAACGGACCTAGAGGAGAAGGAGGTAAGACAGAAGGCTGGAAGAAGTGAAAGGAGGGCAGGTTGAGGTCGGGGCATAATGTATGCAAGGAGAATGAATTTGAAATAAATATTTTAAAAAGAGCGTGAGAGAGGGTCTACAAGAAATGAGTGTTAGTCACTTTGAGGATTACTGCTTAATGCTCATTAAAAGTTCTGTGTTGGTGATATTGTTCAGTTGGTATAGTGCTAGCCCACCATGCAGGAAGCACTGGGTTCGGTCCCCAAGATCACACAACAGTGAATACAGTGGTTGTGGTGGCTAATTTCAGCTGTCAAACTCGACATGGGGAAAAGACCAACTGAGGGATTGCTTGCTCGGTTTTGTATAAGGGTATGTATGTGGGTGGCTGTGTTGATTCCCTTGGTTGAGAAGAAGAAGCCATAAAGTGAGGTCCTGGAGTGTATGTGAGTAAAGAAGATTAGCTGTATACTAAGCACGTATGCATTTGCTTTTCTCTACTTGTAATGGTGGATATGTTGCAAGTAGCTGCTTGAGTCTCCTGCTGCTTTAACTTCTAGGCTGTGATGGAACTATAGTCTTAAATGGTGACTTAAAATAATGAACCCTTTGTTCCTAAAGCTGCTTTCTGTGAAGTTACTTTATCAGAGCAACAGAAATGACACCAGTTGAGTGGTCTGCATCCAGGATATAAACAGTCAGAAAAAAAGACAGGAAGATTCTAAGTCAACCTGAGTTACATAGCCAGTCAGGAGCCAGCCTGGTATATCTGAGACCCTGTCTCAAAACTACCACCACAACAACTTTTTTAAAAATCTTGATGTTAATTAATTGGTATAAATAAATGTATAATTGTGCAGCCTGTGATACAAATTGTCCTGGGTTTTACAGACATTATCCTTACTTTTGAAGTCTTTCCCAGACGCATAGTTTTTCCTAATTTAAATCATTTGATAATATATATTTTAAAACACATACGAGAGAAAAAACTCAATAACCACCAAGACCTTGCTCTGTTCCACCAGCTGTTTCTGTCTTGATTGAGTGTCTGTAAACCCAAGTCTCCTTTCATTTCTCTCAGGAATTACCATGCATCTATAGAGAAATGGATGTTTATCAACTATGATAAAGTCATGGTCACACCTAAAAAGTGAAAGACATCTCACTGTGATTGTCAAATGTTCATCCCACAATTAGATTTCCCATAGTGACCATACAAATGTCCCTTTCCCCTGTTTTACCGGGACTTTAATGAGAGCTGTCTCATTAAAATGTGTGGCTGTTAAGAATATATAAACTTCGGAACAGTTTGCAATTTCTACTTAGGAGAGTATCAGATATCAAGGAAGGAGTAAAAACTAATTAAAAATCCAATGAGACCTCACGAAGTTATTTCATAGAGATTATAAATGCATTGTTAGGTGAGAAACACAAATGACCTTGTGGAAACAGTTAACCTTTTTACAGGAGAGGAAAGGGGACAAATACAGAATTGGAGAAGAAAAGAGAAAGAATGTAGTCTTAACACCATGGAAATGGAACAATTTTAATAGAGATTTTTTAAAATAGAAATGAGTAACAGACCCACATATACCTTTTTCCTGTATTATGCTTATAAATAAATATAGGTTAAAAAAATACCTCCTTTTAGGGTTTATGTAGAATTTGTGGTATTTTAAGGTTGTATCTTGATGGCAACTTCTGAAGAATATAAATGAAAGATAACTCTGGAGATTTAGATATATGCTCAGTTCTCTTTTGTTGTTTGTTTTCTCCAGGCACTGCTTCTCTGTGTAACAGTGAGGTAGACCAGGCTGGCCTTGAACTCACAGAGATCTGCCTGCCTCTGCATCCCAAGCACTGGGATTATAAAATGTCCATCATACCAGATGATCAGTCCATTTTGTGGTGAGGATCTTTGACTAGGGTTGTCATAGATAAATAGGCAGTGACTATTCTAGAGCTTCCATATTTTGTAGATAAAATTTTGTACTAAATAAAATAATAGGGGAAAAGAGAGCTGAGAGAAAGAGGAGAGAACATGAATGACAGGAACGGAAAGAAAATAATATATCCATTCCGAAATGGTTGGCAGTGTAAACTCAGCATAATGATGGCAGAGTAATGTTCAAGAATTTCATTTTAATTAAATAAGAAGTTGATACAATTAACCACTAAAATACATGTATCATTTATTTATTATGTGGGTGGGTGTGTACACACGACGCTATGTAAGTGATGATCAGACAAGATCAAAACTTGTAGGAATCAGTTCTCTCCTTCACCATGGGAATATTTGGATCTAACATCGATGGTAAGGTTTGGTGGTAAATGCCCTTTATCTGCTGTGCAATCTCACCAGCTCCAGAATTTGGAAAACCAGAACCACTTGATATTTTCAAGCATTAAAAAGATATATTTAATGAAACTACCAAGACAAGGAAACTAGCTTAATTGCTTAATTCTATTCAATGTTCATTTTTACACTAATTAATTAATTTTGCAACAAAGTCAAAGTTTCCCTTCCCTCTCCCCTCTCAGTCCTTCCCCCACTACACCTCTGTTTCTGCCCCTAATTCACTCTTCCTCCTTTTCTGTTCAGGAAAGGGCCTATCTCCCATGAATATCAACAAAACATAGGTTATCAAATTGCGGCAAGACTAAACACCTTCCCATATATTAAGTCTTGGCAGAGCTGCTCAGTACGAGGAATAGGACCTGAAAAACCAGTAAAAGAATCAAGAGACAGCCCCTGTCCCCACTGTTAGGAGTCCAACAAGAAAACTAAGCCACACAACTATAACATACATAAAGAGTGACTAAGTCATTCCTATGTTGCCTCCCTGGTTGTTGGTTCAGTTTCTGTGAGCTTCTGTGAGCCTAGGTTAGCTGTAAAGATGACTCAAGACCTCTAGCAATAGTGGATATGTAGCCTGAACTGACCATTTCCTGTGACCAGGCAACATTTCCTGTAGAGGGAGTGTGAAACCAAACCAGCCATATAACCTTCAACCCACAGTTCGTCCAGCTTATTAGATGTGACTGATCTAACCCATAACCCATACCATAAGAGTAAGCCTGGAGCACTACGGTTCACAGGTTGGATGACCAGAGACCTAGGATAGAACCATACACACCTGGAGGGAGAAAAAGTCAATGTAATGATGACTAATGGTATTCTACTGTAACACAGATTGGTGCATAACACAATTGTCATCAGAAAGGCTTCATCCAGCAACTGATAGAAACAGATACCGAACCACAGCCAAACATTAGGCAGAGGTCATGAATCCTGCAGATCACAAATCCAACAAAAAAAGGAGGGAGAAGGGACTGTTGGAGCCAGAGGGATCAAATTTCAAAGTTAAAATTTGACACTTCTAAAAATAACAATATATCATTTTAAGTTTATTGGTTTCTAAAGCCAAGTTAAAAGTTTTTAAACTATTTTATTTGTATTATTTTGAAATTAGTTAGTAGTACTCTCTTAGTTACATTTTTTAACCTTTCTTGACCCTCTAGGATTTTTTTTATAATGATACAAGTCTATAGAAAAAGTCACCTGTGATTATATTTCCTATATGCAGAAGCTCAGGAAATTAAAGAAAAAGTCAGAAAAATATGCTATCCTATCCTATTTCTTAGTTTTGAGTACTGTGAAAATGTGAATTTAACAACACACATACACAGAGAGAGAGAGAGAGAGAGAGAGAGAGAGAGAGAGAGAGAGAGAGAGAGAGAGAGAAATATGAAGCCTGTACTCCATGCTAAGAGAACTGGCATAGCTAATTTGTGATTGTAGTCAAGAGAACATCACTCCTCTCATGCAGGAAAAAGCATGACAATGATTTCAGAGAATGCCATGATCCTCATATTTCCTCCCAGAACTTTCCTTAACAATGTGCATTGAGGAGCTCCATACCCTCCTCTCCAAAAAGGAAGTCTGCGCAAACTACACAAATCCAATTCAAAAGGCAAGATCATAAATTTCTCCTCCAGAAGATAAGCAATTTCAGCGAGACACAAAATAGCTACAACTATTTTTCTTAATCCTGAATCTTAATGTTGTGCAAAAGCACGAACTGTGCCAGCAGATGGATCATCAGCAAGGGGATTAGGCAGCCCTCAAAGGGCCATTAAAAATTGTCAAGGAATCAGAAAATTTCATAGTAAATGACCCAAATGACTTTGAGAGATGAAAAATAAGGAGGCTGAAATAGCAAAATAATAATAGTACTTGCTACTTGTGTAATGGCTTCTTAAGAGAATTGTGAAATACTTCCCGAACATTAGTCCAATCATTTTTATCATTAGTCTACACAGCATAAAAGGACGTTTATATTATTTTTCTATGAGCACTTGGGGAAACCGAGGCTTAGAAAGACAAAGATCATATGACTTTAATAGTTTTCCTGACAGAGAAAGAGCTCAGTGTTTGAAGGACTTTTATATTATTTCTCGACGAGCACTTGGGGGGCTTAGCAAGACAGAGATCATATGACTTTATTTTTTTTTGGCCCATGGGATAGATTTATTTTAGTGGAAATGGAAGATGTCTGATAGACAGACATATCACTCAAAATTCTTAGATTAACAATTCATTATCGTCATTCATGAGAAAATTTTCAATTTTTCAGTAGTCTTCAGAGAAACTTATATTTACACTTGAGCTGTTTTCATTAATTAAAATTACATTTCTTAGTTATTCAATACATATATATATATCACTAAATAGACAATCACTTTTGATGTATACATATTACACTACTACATAATGTATACTACTTTGTAACACTATGAGTACAGAGAATTCTCATTTACTTAAGCCATGCATTTATTTAAATTTTGACCTGTTAGAATTTACCTTCATCTTTTTGTTGTTGTTGTTGCTCTGACTTCTGTTTCTACAATTCTAATGTAGCATTTATGCTGTAACAGAGATCTTTCTTAGAAAATATTCCCTGACACAAAAGGAGGCAATCACCTCTTCCCCCATGCTGGTGTAACTAGGTGGGTTCGTAGAGGACTGGTAGGAAAACACTGTCAGTGTCCGACTAAAACTTGAGCCCATTACTCAGAAGGGAGAAGTGCTCACATGAAACATGAGACTGTTCATTACACATGTGCAAAACACTTACGGAGCATTTTTAGTGGGAAGATAAATAATTAGATCTACACATATTTTTGTTAAGGCATATATTCTCTTCTGCTCTTAAAAGGCACTTAGGAAAATAGCACATAAAACAGTTACTCTAACTCAAAACCTAAATTAAAAAAAAAAAAAAGCAACTAATGATGAAGGGAAAACCAGGTAGCTAAAACCGAGTTTTAGGGAGGACTCGCAGCCTTCTGGTAATGAATTCACAGCTTCTTTGACACTGACTCACAGTTTAATATAAACATCAAAGCATCAGAGGCTCACAAATTGCTGCTGCTGGAAGTAAACCAGGTAAGAAACTCTGCAGGAGAGGGTAGTATAAAGCAGCGGTAACAGGGGAATATTCAGTGTGAGGTTATTGTTGCAGTACCATAGAGTAGCATACAGTACAACACATCACTGCAGAGGGAAGGGGGAAAGAGCACGCATGCATCCTGTGGATTGAGAAAAAAGGCCATAAGCAACAAAACACCCCATGAACTCCTAAGTCTTATTCCTAAGAGGTAAGTTCCTTGACTCCTAAGAAAAAAAATATTTTTCTATGTCAGATTAGTAAATGCCATGGACTACACACTAGAAAAAAGTTGGTTGAATTTTGGTGTGTGTGTGTGTGTGTGTGTGTGTGTGTATGTGTGTGTGTGTAAAAGGTGTGCATGCGCTGAAAGGTGAAAATTTAAAGAAGAAAAAGGGAAAGAGGTGAAACTGACTTTTCAATATCCAAGTACAATTGGTATCAAAGACACCAAAAGATTTGGACTCCATGTAAATTTAAGTAGTATATACATACATATATATATATATATATATATATATATATTACAGAGGTAAATAATCATCGAGTATAAATTAAGAAATTTGTGGGTCTTGTATCGATCTGTAGTTCAATATTGTTTTAAGTTTGGCTCTTTTGGCATTGTGAAAGACATATCTACATGCATATGTATATAAATATTCCCCCCCACACACACACACAGAATAAGAGTTACATATGGTACACATTCAAAGTCAGAGATCCTATGTTTGACAAACCTTTAGAGCATTTCTTAAGTCTCTAGAATTTCCATGAAGGCTGTTTTTCAGTCCAGATAATTGATGACCGCATTTGAATTAAGTTTTAAGGGACCAGAAAATGTTTTATTCTTTAAAAGAAAGCATATGACTAGGTAAGAATATATACACAGGTGGATAGAAAGATGATAGACGGACAGATAAATAGGTAGGTAGTTATTTTGAGAAGTTTATGCACACATACAATGTGCTTTGCTCATGTTCAGCTCACTTTTTACCCCTCCAAGCCTTCTTGGATGCTCCCTTTCATGGTTTGTTTTGGTTTTGCTTGCTTCTTATTGTTTTACTTTCATTCTGGTTTTAGAGTTTTTAAGACAGGGTGTTGTTCTTGAATCCAGCATGAACCGAAAGCCACTATGTAGCCCAGAAATTTCTAAAACTCCTAGACCCTTTTTTGCTTCAGTGTAACAATTACTAGGATTATAGGCATGAATTGGCCCACCCTAGCTTTTTTATTTTAATTGAATATTGCAGACACACAATAAATTTTGTAGGAATTAGGATCTCTGAAGCCTGGACAGAAAACTGGGTTTCCATAAAGAATCTCGAGATAATAGTAATTACTGTCTGAAAATTTCTAAATTTCCCCAATCTGGAACACCAATATATGGATTCATATACTATGTATCTTAGAATCCATTTTAATGAGAAAGGCCTTGGAGTTATCGTTCTATTAAGGTTGTTTTTGTAGTTGTTTGTTTCTACTTGTGTGGGGTGGAAATTTTATTTACAGCAATTGGAATGAGTGATCCTGGTTTTATCTTTCCAATTTGGCAGAACCTATGATAGCTTCCGTTTGGAGGAAGACATTGACTCAGAAGTCAGACTGCCTGTCTCAACTGCATACTAATGCTATCATAGGGGATGGATGAGACAATTAAATGAGATTAAGAAAAATAACATATACTCTCCTCTTAACACAGCATCTAAGATATAAGAAGCACTTAGTACAGTTAGGTAATCTTAGATCACTTTGTACCACCGTGCCTTATTCTATCATAGTCTAGAACAACTCTGTTCTAATTCTGATACCAGAAATTGAAAAATATGATCCTTTCGGTTTAAAATAAAGCTCTAGTGATGATTCTATGATTTTGGAATGCCGTATCAATCTTCAGACTAGAGACTCAGGCAGACTTCTTGTTACTCAATACACATGCTGCTTGGCTCCAGTTTCTTAAAAGATGAGACGTTACATATCCTAGTGCTTTGCACTCCATACCTCCAGTTACAGTAAGAGTTGACCTTGGGTTTGAGGAGAACCAAAGCAGCTAGAAGTCAACCCTACCTCTCTTCAGTTCTTCTCTGGTCAATCAATCTCTCAATAGAACGACATTGATGGGAGAACTAGAGACACCTGATAAGGAACAGATCCCCTTATTCTGATGTGTGTCTGATACTCTAGGATAGATGCAAATGACCGCACGTAGACAGAGTGTTTCTTCTCCCCCTTTCCACCCAGTTCTATTGGCTCCCTTAGTGATTATTTTTATAGAAAGTTTTTCTTAATATATCACCCTGTTCCTCAGCCCTCAGCTCCATAGCCACTGCTCTAGAAACCTAGCTTACAACAGTTTGCTTTAAATTATTTGGGGAGTAAAATGAGAGGAGGGAACAACACAGAGAAAACAATTCCACATTAAGAAAGAAACATTTACAAACTCATAGGTTATTACCGTCCTATATCCCATTCCTGCACACACTCTATTTCTATTTCCTTCTGAAACTTCTGTCTGTGTGCATTTAGTGAGATGAAGAGAAGCAAGATCCAGTGTTAACTTCACGATGAGAAAGGGACATATTCCTGTCTTTTTTCTCATTCCGGACTGCTGTACAGAGAAGACCCAACTCACTTGGTTGGTAGAACTGATAACAGAAGGCTCAAAGAGACAAAAATTGAATTAAAAGTTCTGTCCTGAAGCAAGGGCTCAGGGTCAGTTCACAGAAGCATGTTAGACCCAATGTTTAGTGACGGATCTCAGACAAAAACTGTTTCGAATCCAGCAAGGTGAGTCATGTTAAGAAAGCAAAAAGAACGTGGTTCGTGTGAGTACTTGAAATAGATGTGAAAGACGGCTGAGAGCTGGGTTCTGGTTATTGTCATTTAAGGAAACATTTTACTGTGTTCCTGAGGTAGAATAATGGAACTCAAGTATCTGTGCTTTGAAATTCTACCCTGAATTGCCAGTAAAGGATTGGGGTTGGATCTAGAGGGCTATGGGGTTGACCATTCATTACCTCAGCATGTTGACCTGGAGGTAGCAAATATTCATGAGCTGAGAAATACGTCTGCCACCACTACCCCTCTTTAACAGAAATAGGAGGTGATAGGAATAAACTTCACTTTTGAAGAGTCATTTGTTTTGAGTGATAAATGTCAAGTCAGTAATACACTTGTTCATCTGCCTACTTTGCTAGGGAAATTAAACTGTATTGTTAACCGTTCTTTAGTAAGATGGGTAAACTAATCACTTTGATTTTATGGGTGAAAGGTAAATGAGAACTTTTCAAATGTTTTGATTAGAGCCTCTAATAATAAATATATTTGAATCTTGGCTTAGTAACATGGAGACACAACTATAACAAAAACAAACGTTTCAGAAAGTTAGCCCTGTCCCTTAATTTCCCATAGATGTGCCAACTACTATTTTCTATTTCATTAAAAGGAATTGGTCAAAGTCCATTAATCTGATTTATAAGCGAACCATATTTTAAGAAGCCCTGCTCCACACCCTAGATGATAAAAGTCATATGGATACCAGGGAGCTTAGGGAGAACCTGGTGATTGACAGCTGGATGTACAAGTGACAAGTATCGAGTGAGAATTTTCTAAATTGAGATACAAACTGTAAATCAAGATGGGAGACAAGCGACAGAGAGCTGACTCAGCAGTTAAGGGTGCATACTGATCCTGCAACGAACCAGAGATTGTTTCCCAACAACCACATAGAGCAAGTTCACCAAAGCGTTAGCTTCAGCCTCAGGCTCTCTGACGCCCTCTTCTGGCCTCACTGGGCACCTGTGCTCAAGTACACATGCACACACAAAGAAACACATACACACAAATAAAAAATAAAAATAAATCATAAACTAGGACTGGCATTGTCTGCGATTAATGGCAATACTTAATATCAGGCTTGGAGAATACTAAAAATAATCTGAGTAGATAGAGGCGTGATGGTAAAAACTCCTCCTTAATTATATCTCTTCTAGACATTCTTGCATCCTTTATCCAAAAAGTATCCTTCTACATCATTATATCCCCAGCAAGGTCAAGCTTACTTTTGGTCTTCCTAAATGTAGTCAGGTATTACAGGCTACCAGGAGGTGAATTTATACAGTGGGGATACTATTAGAAAGGTGAAGCATGGCCTAATGATTAAAGAACAATAAAGTGTAGGTTCAGATAGTATAAGGCAAGTTAATAAAAACAAACTTTAAATAATAGTTATTTTTTTGGCCAGAAATTTGAAGTATGTTTTATAGAAGAATTTTAAAGTTAATCACAAAAATAACATTTCATAATAAATAATTATTAAAATTAAAAAATACCAGGTAATCACTTGGTTCTCTCTGTCTGGGAAGTAATCTGAAGTGTCCCATATGTAACTTATTTATTGTTTTGATTAAAGCAAAATCAATTAATATACTTTTATCATTAATGACAGGACACAACATGTTTTTCGAATTCTCTTTGGGCCTTTATTCCCTATAAAATGACATATTACAGCAATCTGCCCTGATGGCCTTTAGCATCAATTATTTAAAATTAAGGAGCCATTAATTCATGTATCTGTGCATCTGTAATAATATTATTTCTAAAGGTGGAGAGTGAAGAGAAAATCTGCCAATAAAAACATTGGCCCTTTCACGACTCATATGATTTATAGGAGTCATTGCAATTCTATTCAGAGTGCTGAGACCTTAGTGGCTAGACTGGAGAGTGTTGAATTATTCATGTTTTTCTGGTCAATATGCATAACACACATGTGCATGCACACACACACACACACACACACACACACACACACACATTGGCAGCAAGAGGCTAATTTTAATCTGCCTGCATGGATTTTTGAGTCTAGGTTTCTTTTCTTTCCTCTTTTTTTTAAAAAGGGATTCAGAGTCCATCCATACCAAACCACATTCTCTGCACTTGGGAACCAACAGAGGCTTAAAAATAGGAGCCATGTGCACAGAACTTCTTCTGCCAACCAACAGATTCTATCTGCATCTGCTACATATGGATTGACAGGAGAGAGGCCAAGTATACGTTGGTGTGAAGCAGCTTGCTGCTTCTGTTTTGAGAAAAAGCTCCTGATTGTACAAGTCCTAAGCAAATTAGCCTTCCAATCACAATGCAAGGCTATTGAAGGAGGGTGAAAAACCTAGCTGGTACCAGGCGGCTCTGCTCGTGCCAAATCAGTAAAAAGATTAAAGAGGAAGAGAAAGTGGTTTTGAAGACTGATAATTGAGAAGATAGAAAAGATGGGAGGGTGTGTTCAGATATGTATCTCAACCTCGAATTAAAATAACAAAAACAAAACTTGTTGCTAGTGGTTAGAAAAACGCTGGAGACAAATGAGTACAAAATAGCATGAGCCTTTCCGTTGCCTATTGTTTACACACGGAAGAATTTTTGTCTAGGCCTTAGAGTCAAATGATCTTTGGATCTAGAATTCCTTTATCAAAACTCAGTGCACTAACAAGGGACATGTAAGGGGGAAATCAGATGTCAAACATGTTCAGATTTTGGTTATGCTAGAATAGCAGTGTGGAAATACCCTGCTGAGTACAACTACACTTGCCAGCTGGTCCCCAAGTTTACTAGCTGTCTGAATACTCTAATACCTTTCTCACCATCTCTTCTCACACTTGCAGTGATTTCCGAAGGACACCACACAATCCAGCACATTTATGCATTAAACACAGTGTATAGACAAGGCTCATGCTCATGTACCTTCCTTTTCCTCTTGAACAAATAGCAAGGTGTGGTTTGAATGCACAGGGAAAAAGAGGCAATGGTAGAGAGGTGCCATTTATTCCTTCTACTATTATTATTGTCAACAACTTTCTATTTTAAGCTTTTAGATATACTGGAGAAGACTATGCAGCCATCTGAAGAACTTTGGCATTGCAAGACAGTTGCTTATACAACAAAACAAAACAAAAAAAACCAACAACAAAAAAAAGTGTTTATTCACTTGTTCATGATTAGGTGCCCATGGAGATGATTTAGTGCCTATGATATCCATAGCATCATGCTAGACCCTGGGCATACAATGCATGTCGCTTCAGAGCACATGGACTGGGAAGAAAAACTAAGCAAGAGAAATCAGCAATTGTTTCAGTGTGTGAAGATGAGACAGAAGCATTGTGTGATGCAGGAATTCTGGGGCTGTCTATCAAGACTATGGTGATCAGGAAGAGGGTCCTTGAGGAAGGTTGTTGGGATTACCAAGTCTACACTAATTTATCCAGAAACATATCATAAGAGAGCAAGCCCACAGTAGAGTTCACAGGCACTGTTTTGGTACCAGTAGGATTACAGATGGCTACTTTTCTGCTTTGGGGAAGGATCCATAAGAGGTCAGTGAAGAAACTATAAAGGGAGGTCGGAACTAAGAAGCTTCTGTCAGTTCTATATAATTCATCTCTCAAAGGCTCTTCCTAAGGGTTAATTTAGCTTATGTTTCTCAGCATAAAGCATTGCTTATAGGAATACACTTCACATTCTACTCTTCATCAGGACAGGAAGCTGCAGAATATCCCACAGTTTAGAACTAATAGCTAAGAGAGATCCACTGCTTTATGTTTGCCACACTAAAGCATTTTGTGTGTGTGTGTCTGTGTGTAACACAGACACACACACACACATATATATATACATATATATATATATTAGTTTAACCTAAGATTAATAAAAACAGGTTATATTAATGTATAAGAGGTAGCCAATAAGAATCTAGAGCTAACGGGACAAACAGGGATTTAATTAATACAGTTTCTGTGTGATAATTTCAGTTCTGGGCAGCCTGGATGAACAAGCAGGAAGTAGCCGAAACAAACAAGCGGCCTCCTTACAATAAATTGGCATGCCAATGTAGTGGACTAAAATCCACATAAAACCTGAAAAAGCTTGGAAAGGAATGTTAGACACAAAAGAGTTGCGCACAGCTTCTTGGTAGTCAGCATTTTGCTGGCAGCGTGCCGCAACTCCTTTATGAGAAGTTGTCCAGATTCAGCATTGCAAGAAAAAGCAATGGTTTTGAAATGCTGGCCTTTCTAGGCCATGCTGCCAGTGCAAACTCTGACTCTTTCTGCAGGTTCGGCTACCGAGCATTTGAATGGGGTTTCTGAGCAACATGCTATGGCTTGTTTGGTGGAAACATGGACTGGCTGTATCCTTAGAGATGGGACACTGTGCATGGCTCTCACAGGCAGTAAGCATCTCTGCCATGCTGGGCTGGTTGGGACAAGCAGGCAGTGCTATATTTCCCATAGTAATGTGGCTTCTTAAGTTCATAAGAAAAGCTTAGCATTTTAAAGAGTGCTCCTGGTTGGTAGAGAATTACAGATACGCAATAGGACAGATTCAGACATAAAAGACCTCTAAATGGGTCACAATGTTGATAAATGTACGTAAATTTGGGAGAGAGAAGAAAAAATATAGAAGAAGTAAATGATTTTTAAAAAATATAAAACAAAATTTTAAAGAGACAGAGTACAGACAGTTATAAATTAAAAGAAATAAGGAAAAATAAGCCACATAACGATGGAAAATTCACAGAGTCTGGATTATGTATATTAATTGTTTTCTTTGAATTTTTTGACTGTGAAGGAGCTAAATACAGAGAGACATTTCAATGTATGGGCTGCTATGCTAAACTACCATGTATATTATAAAGGTATATTGTCTTCAGAATTTGGGTCTAATGATATGTTGCTTTAGAAAAAAGGTTCTTCTTTTGTTTCCACAGAGTATGAAAACTTGTGGATTCATTCCAGGCTAACATGGTTTGATAGACTATGAACCTGAGAGGTTGCCGTGAACACACACCCACAAAAAGTACCTTATTCAATAAACAGAAGGAAGAAGTTTTGACAAAACTATGCCCATATTCTCAAATATTGCTTGTAAATGCTTCTTTACACTCAAAGGTGGATATACTATAGAGATTTTCATTGGTATAGATCTTCGTTTATTGATATAAATTTAAGGTCAATCTTGTTATATGTATATTTCTGCTCTTGATTAAGGTCTTGAGCTTGAGCAGCTTATTTAAAAATGTAATGTATAATTAGGAAATATAGGTTAATAGATAATCATCTATCATAGTCAAGATTGTATGTTGAAATAGGGAGCGGCAGGGCTGCGTCCCCGGCACCCGGCCGCCCGCATGGCTAGTTTATACCCAGAAATAATTACACGGAAACTGTATTCTTTCAAACACTGCCTGGCCCGGCTAGGTCCAGTTTCTTATTGGCTAGCTCTTACATATTGTTCTAACCCATTTCTAATATTCTGTGTAGCCCATGAGCTGGCTTACCAGAGAGGATCTTAACCTGCATCTGTCTGGAGTGGGAGCATCATGGCGACTCCTCCTCTAACCTTCTTTCTCCCAGAATTCTCTTCTGTATACTCCGCCTACCTAATTTTCTATCCAATAAAATGGGCCAAGGCAGTTTCTTTATTAATAAGAAACTATTCCCACATCATTTCCCCTTTTTCTGTTTAAACAAAAAAGAAAGGCTTTAACTTTAACAGTAAAATTACATATAACAAAACAGTTATCAAGTAAGAATTACAGTTACAATATTTATATCTATTTTATATCTTATCATAACTAAGGAAAATTATAACTATTCATTCTTCAACTCCATCAAAGACTCCAGAAGGATATAATAATACTTGAGTAAGAAAACTCTAGAAATGACAGAGACATCTCGCTGCCTGGACAGTCACCCAAAGTTCCTCTGTACCGTTGGGGCATCCATCTTCGGCCTACAGGCCCATGGTATCCAGATACATTTCCATGAAGCAGGAAATTTCAAAGACAGTTCAGTCATTTTCTGCTGTGTCCTGCAGAATGTCTCGCAGACTCTTTCATGAATCAGGAACCCCGAAAGACCATCTCACCTTTAGGCAAGTTCAGCAGTCCTCTCTCTGCGGGTTCTCTGTGTCCAGTTTATGCAACAGTCCAGGCAAGAGCAGTTTCTTGCCCAATGACTATCCAACTCCATAAGGATCCTCTTCGATGCCCATCTTCCTTTTGAAGTAGAATGGTGCTGCCAGGAGCAGACGTGTCTCATTGTCATGAAAAATCCTAAGTTATTAAAATATTTTAAATGCCATATTCTGCAGTCTTTGAGAGATATGAAGAATGTCTATCTAACTGAAATATATCTCTATATATCTAGAAAATCTAATTAACATGACTACAAGCTTAACTATTAGCGATGATTATCCATTAACAACCTATAATTCCTAATTATACATTACATTTTTAAATGAACTACACAATCACAATACCTTAATCAAGTTCAAAAATACATATACATATAACAAAATTGACCTTAAAATCCATACCAATGCAAATTATTCATATCTATATCATATCCCCCTTTAAATGTAAAAGAACATTTATAAACAATATTTGGGAACATGGGCGTAGTTTTTTCTTTCCAAACTGCTTCCTGCTGAATAGGGGCGTCGTTAATTAGGTTGTTCATGATATAACCTGTGTGCTAGTTTCATCTCAGTTGGCAATTGAGCGAAGCAATTTTTTGAAGGTGTTCACAGCAACTTTCAGGAGGGCGTGGTCTATCATACCAAATCGGAATAGATGCAATCCACAGGGTCTCATCCTCTGCAAAAACAAAAGAAGACCCTCTCCAAAGCATCATATCCTTAGACCCAAATTCTGAAATCATAATACCCTTATATCCGTTTTGGTTTAGCTTGGCAGCCCATGTAATGAAATGTCTCTCTGTACTTAGCTCCTTCACAGTCAAAAATTTTAAAGAAAACACAATGTACATAATCCAGACTCTCTGTGAATTTTCCATTTTTACATGGCTTATTTTTCTTTATTTCTCTTAATCTATAACTATCTGTACTTCTGTACTCTGTCTCTTTAAAGACTGTACCCTTTTTCTTTTTAAGACATTAACTTTATTCTTTATATTCTTTTTCTTCTCTTTCCCAAGCCTACGTACATTTATCCAACAGTGTCTGAATCTGTTTTATTGTGAATCTGTAACTTTTTTACTATACAGGAGCATTTCTTAAAATGTTAAGCATTTCTTAAAAACTTAAGTTGCACCATTTACAGGTAATACGGTACTGCCTGTGTCCTGCCCAGTCTAAACCTTAACTGCACGGTTTTAAGGTAATTACGGTAGTTCCTGCCTGAGATCAGCACAGTTCAGCATGGAGCAGCCGCTCCTGCCTCAGAGTCATTTGGTGCCCCTGAACCATTCACAGTTTCAGGCACACAGCAAGTCCACATTGGAGCCGCACTCAGCAGTTTAACTCTGAGACTGAGTGTGCAGCACAGAAACTCTTTTCATCCAAGTTACAGCCAAATCTGACACGCAGAGCACTGCGCAGTCTGAAAACGCGTCTCTGTATGGCGGCAGGAATCCGCCATGCTCTTCCGCCTGCCTAAGCCTGATTCGGCCTTCTGCCCAGGTGCAGGCGGGGAGCGCTGAGCCATCTGCACCATCTCAGAGCACTCTCCTCCGATCCCAAGCGGGAACACAAACATCCAGTCCCATAAAAGCCTTGAAATATAAAGCCAGAGTTCACGCTGGCAGTCCCAGGAAGCCGCGCTTTAAAATGACGCAGATTTTTTTTTTCTGCTGCTGTTGCTGAATCAGGAAATCTCTTTATGGCACGCCACCAACAAAACAGCAAAAATCTGTGTTAAACTCTCTCTCCCTTATTTTTAAGCCTTCTTAGGTTTTTAAGTGGATTTAGCCCATCACGTCTGGGCGCCATCTGTTGAAATAGGGAGCGGCAGGGCTGCGTCCCCGGCACCCGGCCGCCCGCATGGCTAGTTTATACCCAGAAATAATTACACGGAAACTGTATTCTTTCAAACACTGCCTGGCCAGGCTAGGTCCAGTTTCTTATTGGCTAGCTCTTACATATTGTTCTAACCCATTTCTAATATTCTGTGTAGCCCATGAGCTGGCTTACCAGAGAGGATCTTAACCTGCGTCTGTCTGGAGTGGGAGCATCATGGCAACTCCTCCTCTAACCTTCTTTCTCCCAGAATTCTCTTCTGTATACTCCGCCTACCTAATTTTCTATCCAATAAAATGGGCCAAGGCAGTTTCTTTATTAATAAGAAACTATTCCCACATCAATTGTAGTCATGTTAGGTATGTTTTCTAGATATATAGAGCTATATTTCAGTTAGTTAGGTATTCTTCAAATCTTTCAGAGACCTTCAGAATATGGCATTTAAATGTTTTAAGAACTTATGACTTTTCATGACAGTGAGACACATCTGCTCCTGGCAGCACCAAGCTACTTCAAGAGGATGATGGGCATTGAAGAGGTTCCTTATGAAGTTGGCTGACCATTTGGTAAGATTTTGCTCTTGCCTAGACTGCTTGATAAACTGGATATGCAGGACCCACAGACAAATGAGTGCTGAATTTGCCTAAAGGTGGGATGATCCTTCAGGTTTCCTGCTTCATGAAAGAGTCTACCATTCTGCAGGGCACAGGAGAAAGTGAATGACAAACTGCCAATATAGGTGAAACTGTCTTTAAAATTTCCTTCTTCATGGAAAAGTCTACTGGATACCATGGACCAGTAGGTTACAGATGGATGCCCCAATGGTACAGAAGAACTTTGGGTGACTGTCCAGGCAGTAAGATGTCACTGTCAATTTTAGAGTGTTAGAAGTTGCTGACAATGTACTTCCTGTTTACTTAGGTAATATTGTATCCTTCTGGAATCTTTGATGGAGTTGAAGAATTTATAGTTTTAGTTTTCCTTAGTTATGATAAAAGATAAATTGATATAAATATTGTAACTGTAATTCTTGCTTGATACCTATTTTGTTATTTAAGCAGAAAAGGGGAGGTGATGTGGGATTTCTCTCTGTATGCTGTGATTACCATTAATGAATAAAGAAACTGCTTTGGACCTATATCAGGGCAGAAGTTAGGTAGGTGGGAAAAACTAAATTGAATGCTGGGAGAAAGAAGGAGTCAAGAGAGAAGCCATATAGCCCTGTCAGAGACAGATGCCAAAACTTCAGCTGGTAAGCCAAGGCCACTTGGTGATACACATATTAATAAAATAGATTAAATTAATTTGTAAGAGTTAGCCAATAAAAAGCTAGAGCTAATGGGCCAAGCAATAATTTAATTAATGCAGTTTCTGTGTGATTATTTTGGTTCTGGACAGCCAGGATGAACAAGCTGAGAGTAGCCGAAACAAACAAGTGGCCTTTCTACTAGATACCAGGTCCTCTTATTGGTCTGAACAGTGGCTCTGTAACATGTTTAAGCAGTAAAAACTATAATCTCTTATGTATGTGACTCTTGACCTTATGCTTTTAAACATTCTATTATCTTTTCCCACAATGGTATCCTATTGTTGTTTTTATTATGAGAAATATCATGTAATGCCCTGCCATTTTATTACCCCATAATTCATCTTGTGATGCTTACAAAGTTTATACAGTCAAAAATACTAATTAACATTCCCCAATACTTTTTGTATTTTACCTCTTGAGAAAGTAACTAAAAAATAAGTTAAAAAAAAAAAACCACCTTCTCTTGTCTGAGTAAGAAGAGATCCATACTGTAGCCTTAGTTATTAATTACATGTTTTAAAACATTATTTATCAGCACGCTTTTTCACTGTCAGAATGCCTTGGGGCTCTACGCAGCAGGTTCTCCACAGCTTTCAGGGAAGAGCTGCCAAGAGTTCTTGCCCAGTATTCACGGCTCCATTTGTTCATTCCATGACAATCTATACTTTGTGACTCCTACTGCTTTTACGTTAATCTATGTAAGAAACCATGCAGAAACACAGGCACATTTCTGTGTTTTAGATAACAAACAAATTGAGATTATGGAAATTGGATTTCTTTTCTTGCTACTTGAGGAAACAAAATATTTGCCTGTCTAGTCAGTAAAAATTAACCAATGAAAGCTTTTAAGAATGCCATGCCCTGACACTCCTTACTCTTAGGGGATTTGTGGTGAAAGTATACCTACCTTCAAACAATATGCCAGGACTCAACCACAGATGGCTAGTCTTCCATGCATCTATAACCATTCCAATAATTATTTTGAGATGTTTTTGCCTTGCAAATGCCCACTCTTCTTGTAGAATTCATGTTTTCGTGTGGTTAGTTGAGTGCATAAAGGGTGGAACTGCTTATGAAACTCTAAGTGGCATGATTATTTAAAGTTTAACAGAGAAGGTACATGTTAAGCATTAGCATTCATGTGTCCATATTAGCATCAAGAACACAATCTGGCTTCAGCTCTTCTGTCAGTCCTACTAATAAGGAATGGGAGAACCTGAACTAAGCAATTTTCAGCCTGTCCAAAGTTAACAAGATCAAATTTCTGGAACAAAATGAAAGGGTTTTGGGGGGGTTGTCATTGTACCACTTTTAATAACTGAAAATTGAAAAAGAAAAATTAAAGAAGCCAATTTTTTTATTGGAGATTCTGGTCTAGGAACATTTCTTTAGTATGATTGTCCCCTTAAGATGTACTATAAGAGTACATGAGGTGTCTCACTGAGTAAAGGTATTTTCTGCTAAGCCGGATGACCTGAGTCCCGTGCCTGGGACCTACATGGTGGAAGGAAAATATTGACTCCCACAAACTGTTACCTAACAATCACAGGTGCACCAAGCTATACCCGTGTGTAAACACAGAGTAAATAAATGTAAAACAAAAGGTATGCCATAGAAGAATGAGATTTCTGTAAACATATGATACTTTAACACAGTCTTACTTCTTTCCAGTTATAGTTTTAAAGAAATGAAATCTCAAATGAGCAGCAGAGAAACAAAAGAACAAACAAAAGCCCACAGAACTGAAAACCCAATTGTCAATTGCTGATTTAGACTGTGTAGATTCCCATACTCCAGTTGGAGAAAATCAAGATCTCTGTCCTTGCTTTTCATGGATGCTGTATACTTGTAATTCTACCTATATAACCAAGGAAAGTCAGGTTTAGTGGAGGATGCAAGTAGATCAAGGGGACACAGAAGAGTTCAGGTATTCCCTGAGTCTTTCTTCTTGAGCAGCATATCTGTTTTAGACCCTATCTCACTCAATCTTGATGACCCACTTAATAAATCAGGAACGGGAATGAAATTGAGAATGACCCACACATGACAGTGAGGCAGAGAGCGTGGAGAGTCAAACATAACAGAAACATTCCACTCCACTGGAAATGTGCATACAGGTCTTACACATTATCTCTATCTTCAACATAGATAGCAATGACACAAGCAGCAACATTTTGCATAACCAAGATGATCTATATTTATAACATCATGGAAAGATTTATACATTTAAGAGAATACTCTTTTCCTTTGAGCCAGACCATTCTAAATCTTACTTTGCTAATGGTGTTTTCTTATTCGAATAAAATTTCATCATCATTAGACTTCTTCAGAGGATCCTGTAAGTTCACAATGTGAAAGGCCACTCTTAGCATGTATAGTAAGTGTAGCATTCATAAAGGAAGTTCCCTATTCAAGTTGGTCTCTGTCAACAGTGCACAGAAAACAACGTAGTGTTAATTAAGTTTAAAAATGTTCTTTCCATTTTAAGACTAATTAGCATATAGCACTTTCATCAGCTTTATTGAAAATTTATACCAGGGAATTAGTTTCACTGAATATTGCTTCATGGCATAGAAAACCCCTCCCCCAGTAACTCACCAAATGCAATACATGGCTTTAATTAGTTGCTATCTAGTAGAACAAATGTGGAATACTTTAATTACTATCATTTATCTCTATCTTCTATGTTACTTTTATCTAGTATTTTAGTTCTACTTCATTTGAAAATTCACCACAGCTTAGCTATTTTGTCAATAGGCTTTACCACAGCATTGGGCTGCTGTATTGAGACTTGATGGAAATTAATCTGTGAAGATGTAACAGAAGTTGTGAGAAGATATTCCAAAATTCGAGATCCAGAAAACAATGAAATGAATGGTGATAAAAATAAGTGGGGTAGTCAAATGTATTTGGACTGAAGATATATTTAAAAAGCAGAATGAGTACTTTTTAGACATTGGATTCACGGTATGGCTGAATGAAGTCATACTCCAGAGAATGTATTTAATCCCAAATAACTATAATGATGCTAGTGGTTTGGGAAACACTGAAGAATACAATGGAGTAAAAAAAATAGAATGGCTGAAAATATACTAATTTATGATGCTTCTGTTTAGTATTTAGACATAGTATGATTTTAATCTTGGGAATTGTCAATGTATAGATAAAATTTAGAATTATGTTTTTAAAGAACATTAAATGTAAGCCACAATTATCAGTTGCAGTAACTTGAGAGACTAGTGAATGATAGAGATAAGTTTCCACAATTAGGAAACTATCAAAGTGTTTGAGGAAATGATATGGAGAAAAATTTAAGACCGGGAAAATGTTTTCAAGTTTAACTGACAGAAAAGAGCATGTTGGGAGCTGAAGAACACTATATCAGCAAAGAAAGACTGAGAAGTCAGTAGGGAAAAGAAAATTAAGATCAATGATAAAAAATAAGAGTGCACAACAGGTAAGAATGGGGGCTTTGCTCCTTGGGGGAATGGTTAGCTCATACCCAATGGAAAGAGAGAAGAAAAAAATATATACGTGCATGTGCAAAGTAGGTGAGTGAATTTTGTCAAGGAAATAGTATACACCCACTTTTCAATAATTTTGCTAGTGAAAATCATCACCTGAGCTATAGGCAAAAGTAGGGTTTTAGGATGAGTGAGGAGGATGTGAAATTGTCTTTTAGAGAACAGACATAAGTTATTTGGAAAATGTATAGAATTTCATTTAAAAATAATAAAATATAAGGTCCACTTGATGTTGTGTTTCATGAAGTTTGTGGGTGAAAGATAAGTCAGTGCAGTAGGATATGTTCAATTAGTTGCCATCCACCTTACATAAAAGAAGCTAGTTACAAAGGATGCTTAATTATACCACAAGGATGTGCGCTCAGCTATGTTCATAGCAGCATTGTTTGTCATAGCCAGAACCTGGAAACAACCTAAATGCTTCTCGTCTGAAGAATGGATAAGGAAAATGTGGTACATTTACACAATGAAATACTACACAGCAGCAAAAAAACAATGACATCTTAGAATTTGCAGGGAAATGGTTGGATCTATATGACATCATATAGAGTGATATAACCCAGACCCAGAAAGACAATTATATAAACTCACTCATAGGTGGTTTTTAAACATAAAGCAAAGAAAACCAGCCTACAAATCACAATCCCAGAGAACCTCGACAACAATAAGGACCCTAAGAGAGACATACATAGATCTAATCTACGTGGTAAGTAGAAAAAGACAAGATCTCATGAGTAAATTGGTAGCATGGAGGCTATCAGAGAGGGTTGAAGGGGAGGGGAGAGGAAGTGAAGGGAGCATAAAAAAAGTGTAGAGCTCAATAAAATCAATAAAAAAGGGGCTAGTACTGAGGGAAAATGGGTTTGCCTCTGACTAGGGCATTGGTAAGTATGCACAACCAAGCAAGAAGATCACAGCAAATAATGGGTATATGTAGAAGAAGTAATCTACAGATTCATTATGACTCTCAGAGTGCATGAAAGATAAAGTAAGGAAGAGGTTGAGAAGCAGCATATGGCAAGCTCAATGATTGTGAGATTGGTCTGGGACTGAAGAATTACTGTCAAGGAAATAGCCATAAAGGAAAATGGGAGATTTTTTTAGTCAAAGAATGGAATCATTGAAAAGGGGATTATAGAAAAATTCCAGCTATTATAATGATGTCCAAGGCATAAGTGAGACAAGGTCTAAGTTATGTTCAAGACAATTACATTGAAGAAGAGGTTACTGAGAGTACAATTGTCCTATAGAGAGAGCCAGAGGATGATCTAGGAACTAAAATCTTTAGGGACTAATAGGCCACAGCTATTGAGTGCTTTCTAAAGCAGACACAAATCCATACAAACATTGATGTCTTTAACCTCTTACTGTCCCATGAGTGAGTATTATTACCTAACATTCTTCAAACTGAGAAGCTAGGCAAATAACTCTAGTCACTCACCAAAGTCTCACAGCTGTTTAGATGAATGTGTGTTTGATTCCCAGCTCTCTGGATCTCTAATTGCATTTTAAAACCACTCTACTGATTCATGGAGCAAATAGAGAGCAACTCGTGTGTTGTGCGAAGCTACAGAATGGATGGTGAGATCGAATTTGTGGTGACTTAATACTTAAAATTGGAAACACTGGTTTTATTAGTTAGAAACTAAGAACCTCTTAAGTATAGGAGAGATAATCAATGAACTAAACCTGGAAAACTCCAAGAGAAAGGACCAAGACCTACCTGCTTTAAAAAAAATGAAACTAACAAGAAGTGTCTGGTTGAAATCTATAGATAGTACAAAGATTCCCTATTATAAAAGAAACAATAAAAGAAAGTCTGTTTCTTGGGTTGGATATTTGATGTATGAGTTCTCTAAGGAAGTGGAAGACTGGACAGAAATACTCTCAGGACAGACCTGAAGCAAATGCATCAGCTGGTGTCAGGGTTGAACACCACAGTGTAGGTGACAAAAGATTTCCTTGTCACATCACAACCCCATGGGCAGGCCGGTCAAAGCAGAATTGTTGGAATGAGATCTGGAATAAAAGTGGGTAGACATTAAATAGTCTGAACAGTTGTGTTCATATACTTAGGAGTGGGGGGGGGAGAAAGAAGGGGGAGAGAGAGCAATTAAAGAGGAGGGGACAATAGATTTGAAGAGAAAGGAAAGATACAAGGGAGGGTTAAGAGGGCAGAATGAAGGAGAAATGATGTAATTATAATTTCAAAAAATTTAAAAGGATAGTTTTCTACTTAAGTAAGCCTATACTCCAAACTTATATGAGTAAAAATTAAATGGAGTTCTTAGTGAGAGACTAATTAGTTATGAAAATTAGATAAAAATCTAATGTAGAAAAAGTGAAATATAATATGAATTTATAAAGGTTTTTAAACTAATAGAAACAAACTAATTAAGGAAATAAATGCAAGCATAATTTTGGTAAAAGGAATAAGAAACTATGAAATTTAAAAGGGAAATGGTAGAATAAGAATTAATAATTGCATTATTAATTTTCAAGTTATGTTTGCCATGAACTTACTGGCTAAACACAACATGCATTCTGTTTTTTAAAATGTTGGTGCCCAAGAAGACTCTGACTTTTTATCTGTGTCCCCTGCTAAGAATTCCCTAGGTTGCAATCATAGTGTTGGCCAGGTTGTGGTATCATCAGATGTTCCAAAGCTTTACTAGCTAATGGCAAGACTCATTTTGCTTTGTCTGTAGAAACCATGACTATTTTTCTCTGCAAAAATCAGAGCACATATCTCGCTGTTATCTCACTCTCACTGAATCCTAATTTTCATGGCTTGGCTGACTAGAATAGTCAAGAATAATTTCCCTTGGATTACCCTCAAGTCAAGGAGTTCTGGGCTGTGATTATTTCTTCAGTCTCTTCACCATTGCCTCGTAAGGAGATGTAACTGTGGAGATAATAGTCCATCAACTTTGTCATTTGTAGACTAAAAGACAGTTAAAAGTCCTCCCTCAAGTCAGGAAAATCTATTTGTATAAAGTACTGGGTCATTGGTGGACAACATAGAATTGAATTATCACACGAAAATGAATACGCTAGTAGTCTTCACTTCATTCAAAGAATATTTCTTCCAAGAACCTAGCGAATGTTCGAAACCACAGACAGTAGTAAGCCGTGATTTTCCTGTGTGCTCTCCTGTACTCACACCTGTGAAAAAGTTGACTTTCTAAATCTGGCCAGTAAAATCACTAATAATAACTAATAATAAAACAAACTGTTTCGAACAATGCATTTAGTGAAGATGTCAGGGTGCCACTCTTACACCCTGGTGCCCTTATTCAGTAAAATGAATGCTACCTGGACTTGAGCAAGAAACCCTGCAACAGTCAATTTGATAACTGGGACAGCTACTGGTAAGAAGTCAGCACATATGCTGTGACTTCCAGGGAAATAGTTTAGTTGTAGCACAGGAAGTGCAGAGCAGTGCAACATGAGATCATACCTTGTTACTCGGAAGGACATTTATTTCAAGTGAATGAATTTTGTTCTTTTAGAATTTCTCAGATAATAATTTTGAACCCTACTTGACCACAGGTAACAGTAACCATAAAAACTGAAACCACAAATAATAGATGAGAGCTATAGGCAAAATGAACGTTTAGATATAAAACACTACCATTTAGAACAGGACCAAAGGAGAAAAGTTAGCCTGGACACAAGATGAAGACTCAGTAAGATTAAGTATACTACTAAAATCTTTGTTCAAGATGCCACATTGCTATACAAAGGGCTCAAATAAAACAAAAGGATAAATTAAGAACCATGGAAGAAAGAAGATTTTTCCATTTGGTGATAAGACCCTCTTCTGAGAACACTTGCAAGCTGATACTTACATGGTAACTTCATCCCTACTGGCTGGATTTCATCATATTGGAACAAGCTATGCATTCTCCTGGGGAGGAAAAGGGTTGATCAGTCTTAAGCAACTATTAATTCTTTGAGGTGCAATATGACCAGCTTGCCATTAAGGACAAATGTTATCAGAGTAACCAATCACTTTATGATTGGGTTTCAGTTCCATTCCACAAGATAGAACCTATGGCTGACACCGTTAATGAGACCAACAATATGTGACTAGAGCGATCACAGGGAGGCTCTAGGGTAAAAGCTACTACTATTATTCTGCCAAATGGGCACAATATTCAGTTGATTTCTAGCAAGTGTTTTTATACCCATAGATAAATGTATCTTTAAGCCTTCATCAGGAAAGAAACTTCTTATAGTAGATGGCTATTAACATAGATGTTCACAAATGGCCCATGTTATGAGAATAAACCATTGTGAAATGCTTAGTTTCAAGTGAGATATCTATATCTCATGTCCTCCTTTCAAGGCGCAAGTGGATATATCATTGCAAAATAGTGGGCATGAAGACTGTAAAATCCAAAAGCAGTAGATGACTGCAGAAAAGCAGTGCATTTTTGACATAAAAGGGCAACTGGACATATACACTGACAGCATCTGTAACTACAAGACTAACAGAAGACCAAATTGAATAAAATCTCAGAACGGGGTAGTCAGGATGTCTCAACACTATTTGAAGGTCTTATTGGCTGTTTATAGCTTTAGGGAGAAGGGAAATCGGTTTTTTAAAGATTGGTACCTATGCTCCAGTAGGTAGCCCTTCATCCATACAAGGACTAGCAGAACTAAGTGTGGGTTAAAGAAAAGAAAGAAAAGCAAAATAGGGAAAACACAGGAAAGTGGGAGGGATATCACTTGTGGTAATACAGGTGGGACTGGTAGGAAGGAAAGGTGGGTGGACTTAATGAAAGCACATTACATAGGGCTTGGAGAGAAGATTCCATAGTTACGCATACTGACTGTTCTTTCAAGGACTGAGGTTCGATTCCCAGCACATTCATGGGGACTCACAACCATCTGTGTATTTCCAGGCCCAGAGGGATCCTCATGCCCTCTTCTAGCTATTGTAGACACTGCATGTACATGTGCGCAGACCATGCAGGCAAAACACCTACATACACAAGCCAAATATATTTTAACAATTCAAAAATACTGTATATAAACATGAAACTCTCAGCTGATGAGAAAATGAAAATAAACACAAAAATAAAGCCTTAAAGTATAATAAATAATTTTTGAAGGATCTCATTTTTTTAAAGATTAAGTGAGATATTTTTTCCCAAGTTGAAAATAGATAAGAAACAGTTTTCAAATTCACAGGAGTCCAGCAGGAAAAATTAAAACAACATATGTGGATGCTATAATATGAGCTATGAGAAGATTAAGGATATAGAAATGCTCTCAAAAGTTATCACAGGAGGGTTATAAACAAAACGAGGACAGATTGTGCTTTGACAGAAGCAATAGTTTGTAAAGTAGCATTATTATCAGAGTATTGACTCATCAACAACTCCTAGCTGCAAGTTTTTAAAACAGGTAGAACAAAGGCTTTCCAGATATTTAGAGAAAAGAACAGATGTTACAATTTCATATACAAAGGCTGCTGTGGTGACATTTCCCAAACTTTTTCCTCCTGTAGCTTTCTTCGGAAGTCAACATGATATACGATGGTATAAAAATCAAGGTTGTGCTTAGATGGAAGGGGTGGCTCACCCCAGACCTACTAATGCAACGTAAGAGTGAAATTAATATTTAACCCCTAGTTGGTTGTGTCCCATCAAGTTGCAACTGTTAAGGACTGTACATAACCAAAGAAAACTGTGTCTTCAGATAGTGAAAGAAAAATGTAAAAAGATAAATAAAATCACGTTTCAATAATAATTAACTATTGATCATAAAATGAAATTACTTGGTTTTTTTTTGTTTTGTTTTTCAAGACAGGGTTGTTTTTAACAAAACCATTGCTCAGAGCACTCATAATCTATATATGTATGTGTGTATGTGAAATCAGATATGAAATTCTGAGGCATATGAAATTTTGCTGTGATCTTTATAGTGTACATGGAAAGAAGAGAGAAATAATGCATACATAAAGAATTTGTTGAAATATTTGTACGTAATTATGCATATTAAAACAAGGATGTACCTTCTTGTTAAAAAAATGGAAAATTGAACACAAATCCTATGAAACAGCAGGAAAAATAAAACATAGTTTTCTCATTTATAAATAACAAAGGAAATCAAGCGACGATGAAAGAATTATCCAAATATATTAATATTTGCAATCAGCATGGATATATTTTAAATAGAAAGATTAAAATAGCAAAACACAAATTGAAGAAAAAAATCTGCATAGAAGTTTTAAAAAGCAGTGAATGTAGAGAAATTAAATGTTAACTATAATTGGCATATTTACATAAGGAAAATAGAATTTAAAGCAAAAGGGGAAAAATCCATAGCAACAAAACATGACACAATCCAGCTGAAAAAGTAGTCCGCTCCGAAGATGTAATTATCACTTTGTAAAAATACAGCCTGAAAATGTTAACGCCAACAACTGACAGAATGACAGAAGGAAACTGGAAAGGCTATTTTAATAATGATATTTTAATTGTAGTACTATCAATATCTGATCAAGAAAGTAGATATTTAGAAATAGGACATTATAATAATGGGGCACCGCTGGAACATATCTCCTGATGTAAAAAATCCAGAGAAAAACACAAGGTCAAGATCATTTTTGTGGTATTGGTCTCCAAAACACATTATCTGGATTTGGTTGTACAGTGCTTATGCACCCCAGTATGGCGAAAGAGAAGACAAGATGATTTTGAGTTTCTTTATAGCTGAATAAACTTCCATTATGTATAAGTACCACATTTTCACTGTTCATTTGTTAGTTGGTGGACATTTAGGCTGAATCCCATTTCCTAGTCATTGTTGCAGTTTTCTTGTTTTGTTTTACTTTAAAGTATTTAAGCTCACAGTCTGTCCAGAATGGCTTAGGTTTTTTGAGAAAAAAAAATGCAATATTCTAGTGCTATTAAGTGGAAAGCTAAAGTTTTAAAACAAGAGAGTATAGAAGAATAGAATATCATTATGGACTTTTATTCTACTATAAAAAATAGTGTAACTTGCATAAAAATGGGTGGAAAATACACTGATTCAATTCAGGCTCAGAAAGATAAATACAGGGGAGTGGATAGTCATTTTTCTTCTGGTAATTTGCACGTGTTTTACAGTCAAGCCCATGCGTGTAACTATCCCTAATTAAACTCAAGGTATCATTAAAAACAAACAAACAAAAAAGACATGAATGCAGGAGAGGGTTTGTTGGGAAGAAAGTGGAGCTCAGAGGGAGTGGGTGTGAAGAAGAGGTTAATAAAGGGCGAATATGACCAGGATACTTCATAGACATGTATGAAATTGTAAAAGACTAAATTAAAACTGTTCTTTAAAGATGTTAAAGGACATGCTCCACAGTAAGACAAAGATTGTGCTAATCGTAGAAACAAACAAAAGCTTTGCATCCAAATTACATTCACATCGACAAGTCATCCCGGAGACATCACATAGCACAGGGAGGAAGGAAATGAGTGAGAGTTCATGGGGAATGGAAACAAGGCTGCTGTGCACAGAAATAAGTGCTACCCCACCAATCACGAGTTAAACAAAATTTAAAGCGAGATGCATCTTAACACCTTTGTAACTGACACAAGACATCTGAAAATCAAAATTGCAGTTCTACTAAATGTGTAAGCCAGGAATTCCAAAGATTGTGTGTAAGTCAGAATTTCTCACACATTCATGATTACATGTACTCATACAATAAAACATTACTGAGGTTAAAATAAGTCAACTAGCATTATGTCTGCTAATATAGGTAAAGCCTGAAGACTATGACAGCAAGGAAAATAAGCAACTGAAAGACTATACCTCCCCAAACAATTCTTTTGGACACAGAGATGAGAACACAGAGTGCTGTGGAAATTCCCACAAGGTGACAGTAGTCCAGTCACCAATAAGGGCTACATATATATTATTGCTCTGGGATTAAAAGGGAGACAGGGGACAGATGGGGTTATATAGAGGATTCAGAGTGTTTTTTTTTTTGGATATTTTATTACTAAAGACATCTGAAGTAAAGTTGGCAAGATGTTGAGTTTTGTTAAGTCAAATAGGACAAATAGGAAGTATTATATTTTACAATAAGTACTTTCCAAGTAAATGAATAATATATAGAAATGGAGTGGTCTATACCATCTCTGTTGATTGATATTCCATAGTTGAAATAAATATGTCTTTCTTGTTGTAGATATAATGCAGAATTCTTAGATACCAGAAGTTGATAACACCGATGAAGAAAAGAAATTATTTGATTTATAATCAAATTTACTTATTTATTTATTTAAATAGATTTTTAAAGTTCTAGGTATACTGGACAAAGTCCACAGTTTGTACAGAAGTAAGACGTAATAACATCTATACATTGGGAGTCATTGGTCTTGCTAATTTTTTTCCAAATAGTTTTTGTAAGATTGGTCCTAGGAAGATGATTCAGAAGTTAAAGCACTTGCCAAAAAAGCATGGAGATGGGACATGGGGTCTGCAGAAATGCTAGTATATGCCAGGTAGGTGTGGCATCTCACCTAGGACCCCAGCCTTGGAAGGAAGAGACAGGAGATCCTTGAACTAATCTGGGTACTGAGTAAAGCTTTATTAGACAACCCTGGATTAGAAAGAGAGACCTTGCTTCAAAGAATAATGTGGATGAGTTATTGAGGATGATTTCTGCCAACAGTCATGGGCCTCCAGGTGCGGGTGGACAAGTGTAGCCACACGTGTGCAAAAAAAATGCATACACAGAGGTGTACTACACACAAATGAAAAATGAAAAAAAAAATCAATCAAATAAAACCAGAAACCAAATAGAGGTTCTTAAAGTTGACCTTGGGGTTGTTCCCTCACAGGAATGCATTCTCACCAGAATGTGTGTAGAATATAGTGCTCTCTAATCCACACTAGAGTTTTGATTCCGGAGGTTTAGGGTGACAGTGTGTATTAATTTGTTTTGCATCTATTTCTTTACTGGGGCTGGGGGAGGCAAGCATACTATGGAGCTTATATGGAGGGCAGAGGGCATCTCATGAACAGTTGCTTCTCTCCTTCCATCATCAAACTTGGTGGCAAGAGCTTTTCCCTTTCCCTCCATCTTACAAGTCGGAAGTGTACAAGTTTAACAAGTGCTTTAGACAATGATGTCAAAGGGCTTCATTTGCAAAGCAACTCTTCTGGGGCAATCTCGTAAGCTAACATACATGGTGGGTGTCAGCTTAGTGTCTTTAAGTTTATGCTGTGGATCCAGCTTTCTGTTCTCTGTAATTTCAATGTCAGAATGTCATATCAGGCCACCTTTTTGTTTGTCTGTCTGTTTTTTACTTCTACTGACAGTATAAGAAAAGACTGCACTTCTAAGATAATTTCTAGACAAAGAAGTTTCCTTTCCCTCTCCTCTTTTCTACTGACAAAGAAAAAAAATTCTTTTTGAATAAGAACTTCCTGTTCTGGGTACATTCTTTTCTAATGTGTCCCAGGCCTCATGACCAGAAAGCCTAACTGATATTATCCTAATCCCTTTTCACTGTGGGCCATGGTGAAACTGTCATCAGAAAATATTTCATGATAGGTGCATGTTGCAAGGACCCTTGTGTCATTTTATAGGTGCAGAGGAAGAATACCAAGTAACAAGAGACAGAACGAGCACGGAAGCTCAGGCGATCCAGCCTCAGACGTGTGCTTGCAACATGCTCCCCACAGACTCTACACAGCTGTGACATGTGTGCTTGTGGATAATCCAGGACCCTTAGGGGACTCCAAACAGACTGAATATTTTATAGATATGTAAAATACTTGCAGAAAGAGATTGGCCATGTCCAGTTTTCATTTCCCTGGTATAGCTTTAAGATGCTTGTACATAGTTGGGAACAGCAATGTGTGACTCCCTAATTAAAATGGGGCTTTTAGTGATGGCAGGTATGGTTCTGTGCGACAGAGTCAATCTTTCTCTGCATTATCAAATCAAATGGTTGCTAACCTCCACGTGCTTGGGCTCCAGCCTGCCCTGTGTGGCTATCCAGTCTTGTATGTGCTAGTTTTTGTTGTTGCTTTTTAAAAGGTTTTGTTGCATTTAATTGTGTGTGTGTGCATGTATATGTGTTTCCAGATACCGAAGTGTGTGCAGGCAGTCAGAGGACAACTTGCGGTTGCTTTCTCTTATTGTGTAGATTCTGGGGGAACTCAAGGTCCCTCTTTTCTACCGCTTTCTGCTACTGTTTTAATTTGGATGAACAATTTGGCAGAGCAGCACCAGAAAAGCATAGCTCAAATGGTGCTTTACTGTTCTGATATTTTGAAAAGGTAAAATAATGATAAAGGTCATGGTATATATATCATATTTGACTCAAGGCAGAAGAAAAATGAAATGCCATCTTTATAGTTATATTTATTTGTGCATTTGTTTATATTTCCAGGAATAATGTTTTTTTCTCTTTTCTATGAAGCTTTGATCATATTCTGCTCTACACTGGACTGATCACTGATCTTTGCTGTTTACATGCACACAGAGATGGATGTGTGTATTTATACGTTTGTGCACATGACCATTGTAGGTTCCACATATAAAAATGCCCTGTTTGTTGTAAGATACAAGGTGAAAAGTTTAAAAATGTTTATGTGTTTTAAAAACAAATGCCTTTTTTTTGACAAAATTTGGAGAACCATCAAAGAAGTGCGTTCTAAACAGTTGTTCTAAATGAAAGAACCCTTTGAAAGGAAATTGGAGTCCCCCGCTTAAATTAATCATTTGCAGCTAAAGCCATGGAACACAGCTGTAGAATTTATTGCACCTAATCGAGCTCCGAAGAGAAGTCTACAGGGATGGGAAACAGGGAGATGAAGGCTGCCAAATGTCTTGTTCTTTAAGGAGAAATCTTTACAATCCAGCATACCTGCATTAGTTTTTCAAATGCAATACACAATAATGCACACAGTTATCTTTGTTTCAAGCTCTAAGTTCTACTGAATTCATTTTACTGAATTTCATATTTTCACAGGCTGTTTGGGATTTGATCATTAACAAATAAGTTTTTCCTGCCAAAGAAATATCGTATTTCAGAGCTGGGTCTTTATGCTTTGTTAAAGCTTGTTTTTAAGTATGAACTCTTTCTGAAAAAAAAAAAAAAAAGAAATCCTGTGTTCTAAAATATGCGCCTCTCGTGCCAGGAGAGACGAGACAGCAGTCAAAGTCCTAAAGTCCGTGTTTATACAGTTGGTGTGATAGGTAGATGGATTCTAATTCTCATAATTTCAATAGATTCCTTATTTTGAAACAACATCAACTATTCATGAAGGATAGAGTCATAGATGAGAATAAAGAATAAAGAAGAGTGATGCCTTGTGTTTTATAAAATGACCTCAGTAACTGGGAGATTACCTATTGGGCAGGATAAAGATTAACCAGTCTTGGAGTTACAACACCCAGTTTTTCCATACATGACTGGATGGTCACTACACATTGCTGAGTGTAACCATTACTTGCTTGCTTTTTTACATATGGAGTTGATATCCGTGTATCTGCATGTAGACTTCTTCACTCCTGTATGAAGTCAAATCTCATATGAAGTAATTTTAACTAAATGTAGAAATAGCATACCTTGGTATATTTATTGTTAGTGTTCTTCACCTCATGTTTAGGAACTCATGTGGGTAAAACTTTATGGGTGTATTTTCTGACTTCACTAGGAGACAAACTTCCCTGATTCTATAGTTTTTACAATCTCTCTGTTTCCTGTTTGACAATGTTCCCTGAACCTTAGGTGTGGGAGTGTTTTGTAGATGAATCTACTGATATCCATAACTCTGCATTTTGAAAGACATGCCAAAGTCTGTGGGGGAAAAGCCCACAAAGCTTAAACCCTGTACAAAGAAATACAGGGAACTAAGAAGATGCTGAGACAAAGAGAAATTGTCTTCTACAGGGAAGAGCACACCAACTGATTATCCAATACTAAATGGTCATCCCTGAAAACATGCATACAAGTAGCATTATACATACTGAGCAGGTTATATTGAGGAATGTGTGTGTGTGTGCATGTACAGATATGCATGTAACAACAATTTAAAAAAAGAGGTCATTAATTTAAATGAGTAAAAGTATATGGGAGGGTTTGGAAGGAATTACAATGGGGAAATGATGTAATTATATTATAATCTCAAAAAAATAAAAAAAATCACGGTTATTTTGTCTTTTAAATGGTGTTTATAATAATCCCAAAGATAAATTTTATTAGCAATATTGTTTTTTTGGGGGGGACTGCAATGATCTTTAATGAAAATGATATAAAAGTTCACATAGAATAATTATCACAAAATATTTTCTAGGTGTTTTTCACATAAAAATGTAAAAATAAACTCAAATTATGGTACAAAGAGAAAGAAAGATGATTTGTTGCTGTATTCTTAACTGTCCTCAGGCCATGAAATGAACAATACTGAAAGAAAAAATCATTATAATAAAATAAAACCTTCACAGTGTATGAAAGAGTATTGGCAATATTGTTAAAAAAAAAAAAACTTTTACTATCAAAGCCCTGAGTCAACAGGTAGGGCTTAGCCAAACATAGAATTCTAATTAAAGATATTATAATAGTGAAAAAGAGAGATAGGATATTTCATCAATGTAGCATGTTGGGAAAGTGAACATAATAGGGGACCAGCAATGCCAATTTCATCTTTGGGGTATTGATAGGAGTTTCAGTTTCATATTCATGAGAAAACAGGCAAGGAAGCAACAGTTTCTGAGATGTTTGGGTCAAGGGGTGGTCTTAGTTCTGGTTCTGCAAGATGACTCAGTGCAGTCCTTATTATGTAATGAGAAGATATGGGTTGCACAAGATAATTTCTTCTACTCCAAGGTACAGACTACAATAATAAATTATTATTTTCATTTGAGAGTAACTTGTCCTGCTGCCTGCCCTGGTCCTGGAATGTAAAGTGACTGATGGTTTAAGAAAACGACTCTTACCTCTGTACCCTTGCATAAATTGGGGTGGTTTAGGTTGGATACCCCTAGCTTTACACGGAAACTCCTTGAATGAATCCCAGGCCTTCGTCCTAGTCATGCAGGAATCTGAGTCAAGGGAAGAAGCCACCCAATGAAGGCAGAGGTGCCAGAACTTCATCCTGCTTTTAGTTGCTTTGCAAGCCCAAAGGTTGAATGGAAGTTACTTAGGAAAGGTAGCATGTGAACTCTTGTTACCGTTCCCTTTTTTGACATAAGAGGAATTCATTGTAATACGCAGGCAACAATAGTATAAAAGATACTATCAGAATTTTGGTTTACTTTGATGAGCCAAACACTTGATTTTTTTTTTGCTTTCTTGTTTATAACCATGTAAATCAATGACTATAAAATTTTCTATTTGGAAATTATGACTTGGTTTCTTTGGCTTTAAAAAATTTCAATATCCTCAGTTTTTTATTCAACATAGTGTTATTAAATACAGTAGAATAGATGTCAACTTTGCTATAGTAAACATATTTTTTAAAAAATATTATTGACTCAAAATTGGGATGTCAAATACTGCTTCTGTATCAAAATTGAAAAGACAGCTTTTCATATATTAATGACTACTTTTTATATCACATAACAAATGGCTGTCATATAGCACAAACAAGATCAGACCTAAAAACTTTAAGAGACATGCATCACATAAATCAAATTACCTATGTTCTCAATAAAAGTACAGCATCGTGATGGTGAAGAGATTCAGAAAGGCTGTAGGTGTTCATGAGTAAACCCCTCCACTTCTGACGATGTCATCCTGCGTCACAGTCTGAAGGATGATATGTATGTGTCCCTCATCTACTGACTCCTTACACCACCCTCGGAGATAGAAAACTAAGATTCAAAACTATACAAACGACCCAGGGCCAGCTAAGTTTATGGATTTTGACTGCAGATTTTGAGCTGCTCAGTAGGTAAAGTGCATGATGTATGAGAATGAGGACCTTGCCGGGCGGTGGTAGCACACGCCTTTAATCCCAGCACTCGGGAGGCAGAGGCAGGCGGATCTCTGTGAGTTCAAGACCAGCCTGGTCTACAAGAGCTAGTTCCAAAGCCACAGAGAAACCCAAATCAGGAGCAGAAGGAGAGAGAGCACGAGCAAGGAACTAAGGACCGCGAGGGGGGCACCCACACACTGAGACAATGGGGATGTTCTATCGGGAACTCACCAAGGCCAGCTGGCCTGGGTCTGAAAAAGCCTAGGTTAAAACTGGTCTCGCTGAACATAGTGGACAAGGAGGACTACTGAGAACTCAAGAACAATGGCAATGGGTTTTTGATCCTACTGCACGTATTGGCTTTGTGGGAGCCTAGGCAGTTTGGATGCTCACCTTACTAGACCTGGATGGAGGTGGGTGGTCCTTGGACTTCCCACAGGGCAGAGAACCCTGATTGCTCTTTGGGCTGACGAGGGAGGGAGACTTGATTGGGGGAGGGGGAGGGAAATGGGAGGCGGCGGAGGGGAAAAGACAGAAATCTTTAATAAATAAATTAAAAAAAAAAAAAGAATGAGGACCTTAGCTGGGATTCCCAGAACCCATGTAAAACTGGGCATGATAGTACATTGACTATTATTCTACTTCTACCACCAGCTGACATTCATAGACAAAAGAATTCACAAAAGCTCTCAAATCTTTTTGAGTCAGCTAGCCTAGCTTAAGGTAGAGCAAACAACCAGGGATTCTGTCTCAAAAAGGGTAGAAAATGAAAATGAGAACCAACACATGAGGTTACCCTCTGACATCATGTATTCACAACGGCAAATGTGTGCCCACACTCACCAACATTCACAACTCTCTCTCACACACACACACACACACACACACACATGAGACACATGAGAGCAGAAGAGAGAGAGCTTTTTAAAAGTTATATCCTTACACTTTCCAATTGAAAACATAGTTGGAGATTGCTTTCTTCTGAAATAATTAGAAAGTTCAACAAAACATGAGGGATAGGGAAGGCAGAAGACAGAAAATGTCAGCTGATGCTATGCATGGAAATGCTAACAGAGGTTTTGCTTATGAATAAAGGAACCACACCAAGTACAATAAAAGCACAGAATCTATCTTTCTCCACTGAAATTATTTGCACAGTTGCTGTTTTAAATGGAGCGCTATGTCCCAGAAGGCATCAAGAAAAGAATGTATCCTTTAGAGCGAAGTTAAAAATCGAAGGAAACCCATCATTACTGTTAATATCCGTCAATCATATTGGATATATGTGGCTTTTTAATTTTTGGTTTGGAGCTGATGCACAAAGATAAATAACATTTAAAATTTGTTCAGTGGTGTGGGTTTCTCATAGCGAAGCAAAGAAAACAAAAGTAACATTTCCTAATCTGTATTCATTGAAAATGTTCCTTTGTATTTACTCCTCCAGGTATCTAATGAATACTTGCATGCTCTTCCTGGGCTTTTTCATTTGATGTACTTTGCAGGGACTAACTATTGAAAAGAATATCCAGAAAGAAGAAGAAATAAAAAGAAGCATTAGTGGTGGCAACTTCCTATATTTTTAAATTCTAATGAATGCATGCCCTGTCGTTGCAATGTTTTCCATCATTTAAAGGGGGAAAGATAATGAAAAACATTTTTCTGTGATATTAGACATTTGTGACAATAGTTTACTTGAAAGACTTTTTTCATCTATCTTCTTTGACATCTACATTTCCTGTGAAGATTTAACACAGGGTTTATTTGCTCATCCCATTTGGTTGCCCTTTAATTGATGAGAAACAAAAGGTTAAAAACCTGAGTTTGGTTCCATAGACTAGACTTTCCTATATGTATGAATTTATAGTTGCATAAACCTAAAAGATTTTAAAAGTATTTCCTTGCTAACTATCAAACATAGCATGAACTGTTACAGCCAGTTGGCACTGACAAGGTCAATGTTCGATCTTGAGGTCTGACATTGTTAGTTGAGACTAGACACTGGTTGCCATTAAACAACACATTATCATCAATAATTAATTTCCACTGTTGGCTTCAGAGGTAGGAATAGAGGCCCGAGAAATAACTAAATTACATAAAGTATTTAAGAGTTAAGTGTGGTTGGAGGGACAATTATAAGCCATGTCTCCTTACAGTCTTCTGACGCAGGGCAGTCTCAACAAAGGAAGGGTATACAGCATTAGAATTAACAAGACCATTGCTAGATAAGAAATCTAGAAAGCAGGGACTGGCGGGCGATAACGTTCACAGTTGAGGATGTTTGGTGCTTTTGAGGAGGACTCCTTTTATTCTCAATATCCAGACACGGTCACTCTTAGCCACCGGTAACTCTAGAACCAGGGAATTCTGTGTCATTTTGTGGCTTTGGTGCATACTCACATGCACATGAATGCACACCACACACACATACATACACACACACACACACACACACACACACACAGAGAGAGAGAGAGAGAGAGAGAGAGAGAGAGAGAGAGAGAGAGATTTTGTTAAACAAAAGCAAAAAATCAAAACAAAAGCTTTATTTGAACGTCAGTTTTGTTTTGAAATGTTGCTCCTTGTGGAATCTTCTGTTCCATGTTATCAAAGCAGCCAATGGAAAATCACCAGTAATACCGTGACTACTACTGTAATGAAATTAAAACCATTGCATGAGTGTGTAGAGATTGGTCATGCTGAAGCCGTCAGAGATTATACCTAAGGACTACTGAAATGACTGGAATTTTCGGGGAGAAACATTATAGAAATGAAATCTACACAGGTGAGAGTTAAGGTTGCCATCAGAAGTCTGATTGAGGTTTTTCATTAGTAACTGAGGACCAGGTGAGCCCTTAGCTGAGGTTTTATACAGGAAATACAAATCCTAGCAAAACGGATGCCATGAGGTTGATACATAAATTGAGATGTGGAAACTACGCAGCACTTAGAAAATATATATTTTAGGCCAAGCCAGGATAAGAACATCTCACTGAGCTCAGACACTCTGTACAAGCCTGTGGTCTTGGGACCAAAATTAGAGCCTAACACGAAGACATTAGCAAGACTAAGCCAAAGAAACAGTCAACATAACAAAGCAGCAAATTAAGCTTGACAAGATCAAAATACCAGAAAGAAATATAACTGCCTGCTGCGCAAAACTAAACAAAATCTAAAGTAAAATAGTGTCATTTAAAAAGCCCTTTCACCAAAAAGATGAACATGGGATGTATTCACTCATAATTGGCTTCTAGCCATAAATAAAGGTCACGGAGTGTATACCTGGTGAACCTAACGAAGCTAAAGAAGAAGGTGAACCCAAAAAAAAACATATAGTTATCCTCTTGGCTAAGGGAAGTAGATAAAATTGCCGGGGACAAAATTGGGATCTTGGGGGT
>NW_026067890.1:3674948-3727817 GCF_014885135.2 Alexandromys fortis
AGGGAAATGGGAGGCTGGGAGGAGGCGGAAACTTTTTTTTCTTATTCTCAATAAAAAAAAAGAAAAAAAAATAAAAAAAAAATAAAAAGCCCTTTCAACACCTCACTCACAATGGCCACCATAGGTCTAAAATTCACTAAATATACGAGTGAGCGGGAAGCCTCGAATACCAAGAGATGGAGAGAAAACACACTGAATAACAATATCCAAATAATTTGTGAACTATTGACACTTATAAACAATAACAAGCAAATATCAGAAATATGCCTAAGTTCTTAAAAGAAAAGTATTTTAAAAAGCAAAAATTGTGAGAAGGATTCAAATAAAGTAGAGGTACTGGAGAGACGGCTCAGAGGTCAAGAGCATGTAATATTCATGCAGAGGACCAATGTATGGTTTTGGGCACCAATATCGGGCTTCTCAGAGCCTCCTGTGACACTAGCTCCAGGAGATCCGAAACTCAGGCCCCTTTCGGCATCCTAGGCACATGCACTTAGACACACGCACACAGACACAATTTAAAATTACAAAAGTTTTAAAATTGCCAATAGGATTATCTAAAAATATCACTGAACAGGTTCAACAGTTGAGCGGACCTCATAGAAATAATCGCCAACTTTTTAAAAGCAAATTAATGTGAATTATTACAAATACTGGGTCCGGAACACCTGGTAGGAAAGATTTTAAAAAATAGCGGTGAACTGAACTTCAGAAACCGGTAGGAAGATAATGATTGGTACAAACACTTGTAATTGGCGTTAATAAGGAAAGGGAAAAAAAAGCAAAGCAAAAATGCAAAAGAAAACACATTTTAAGAAATTATTACCAAAGTACTCCCAAATATGGTGAAAGATACACATGTATAAATGCGATAAATGTGAGAAACCCACTGAGCCCAAACTCAAGAATTTCAAAGGAAACTGTCGAGATGATGCGTCATTGTCTACAGATGAAAAGCACAGCTGAAGAGAAAGTCTCAGAAGCAGTCAGTAAAGACAAACATTGTGTGTGCGGATAATAATGTCTAATAGGTGCTTCTCGCCAGATAATGAAGCCTAAAAGATAGTCCCGGTATTTTTAAATTCTTGCAAGTAAATCATATCTCTATATCCTGTGAAAATAATCTAAAAATATGTGTGAGAGAAGTTTACAAAAAAAAAAAAGCCAAGAGACAGTCTCTCCACAGATCCAGTCCATAAATTGCTTTTTTAAAAAGTTCTTTAGATGGAAGAGAAAATACACAATTTAGAAATCTGTGTCTACAAGAAAAGTTAGAAGTGTAAAAACATGATAATCATGTGGATTAAAAATTTAAAGACTTCAAAGTTTTTATCCTAAATTCGGGAAGGGGAAAGTTATTCTTTTAAAAAAATAATGCTTGATTTTATGCTGCTATGATGCACAGTAGAAATAAAATATATCATAACCACAACTCAATAGATAAGTACAAAAGTAAACTTCGTAAGATATTTCTGTCTTTCAACATTGTGCTTTGGACACACTGTGACAAGTTAAGTACATGTGCTGTAATTCTTAGAAAAAAAATAATTGCCTAAAAGCCAATACTATAAATAAAATGAAAGGCAAAATTTGTATTGATAATTATGCCCAGTGTCGATGAAATAAACTGTAAGTTAGAAATTTTCAAACTAGACAGGAAAAAAGAACACCTTCATGAGAAAAATTTTTACTTTAAACCAACGTGCATAGTCTGCAGTATGTTCATCTCAGAAAAGTTGTGAAGAGCTTCACATTTGGCATGCTTGGAAACCACACAGCCAAAGGGAAAATGCTGCCCTCATTCAAGTAGATCATGCAAGCCAATCAGATTTGATTCCCCTTGATATAGAGGCTGTGTCCATTTTGTTGTTTAAACAATCTAAAACCCAAAGTCCAAAAATCTCAATGGATTTTTATACAACAATGACGATTGTGGGGCTTTATGCTGGTCTGTACACTTTCACTGTCAAGTATGTATTTCTGCACTTACCCAACATCACCAGAACAACAGCCCATCCATTAAAGGCAGCTGACTTTGCTTTCCTTGTTCAGGATTCAGCTGTCCATCACCTGCATTCAAGACTGAAAACAAGACCGCTTTTATTTCTGTTCTTTATGCTATAAAATCTTTGGTTTTGAAAATTAACCATACCCTGTGTTCCCCATCAGAACACCTAAAATAGGTTCACCTCCCTTAAAATCCGTCTGTGATTCACCTTTCTAGTCTCTTCCCCTTAAACTTCTGAAAACCTCAAGCAATTTATAGGCTACAGCTTTGTCTTACTTGAAAGTAATACACCAGAAACCACACAGTGTATAGTCTTTTTCGGCTGATAATTTTGTTGTTAAGCAGAATGTATCTAAGGTTCATTTTTATGTTTTCTTTGCTTGATGTCGCATTTCTTTTTCAAGTCTACCTACGTTCTGTTATATAGGTAGAGCATAGTTCACTTATTATTATTATTAATATCATTATTATTATTATTAAAGAATATATTGGTGATGACTTTCCACTTTAGTAAACATAAAAACTCTTCATATTAACACATGTGTTTGTTATGGGTTTAAGCTTTCAAATCAGGTAAGTATGTAGAAATATAATCGCTGGATCATATTGTAGCTTTGTAAGAAATTATGATGCAACCATGCTGTCCTCCAAAGTGCATGTATTGCCTTGTATTTCTACCAAGATTCAGCATTGTCAGGGGTGTGTGTGTGTGTGTGTGTGTGTGTGCGTGCGCGTGCTACGTGTGTTTAATTTGGACAATTTAGTACGTAAGAACTAGTTTCTATTTGCAATTATTTAATGCTATACAATGTTATCACCTGGATGGATTTTTGGTTTTTGTAGGTCTCCTGTTTAAATTTTTTTATCTATCCTGTGAATGTATTGATTTTTATTAGTTTTTCATTTATAATTTTCTTACATTTTTCTCTCCCCACTCTCTTCCAAATTCATGACCTCTTTTTCGCTTATTACTATTGCATTCACATGTGTACATGCAAATGCACTCTAAAATATAATGTGTTCAGTCCCCAAAATATTATTTATATATTTGTTTCAGAACTGACTGGTTGGCACTGGACGACAAATTCGTGTACTCTTCCCTGGGGAAGAGCACCTCTTCATGCCCCGCTTTCCTCATTTGCCTAGAGTTCTTTGTGTAGGGTAGAGGCCTTGTGTACTTTTCTCCATCCATTTTGAGATGCTCGTTTAGTAATTTTTCTTAATTTGAAGTTTCAAAGTTATGCTTTGTAACCATTACTTTGACTTAATGCCTACTGGAAAGGCAGAAATTAATCATTTTCTAATTATATGTGTCTTTGTTTTTTCCATTTCTTACCATTTCAGTACGATGCCCCTACCACCCAGATCCATTTACTAACACATTTGCAATACACTTATTTTAGTAGAAATCACCCTGTTAGAAGGAAGTGCATTTCTTAACCTCCAAATTACATTTCATGTTTCTACTAAGGAAATATATTTGTATTTATAAAATTTTGTTTGGTCCACTCCATGGGTAGTGAGTACTTGAGCAAAGCTGCCTCTAAAGAAAAGCCAAATAGAATTACAGTCTGTGCCTGGCAGTAGCAATCACAAGAGAGTTTCCTTTTCTTATAAAAAAATTCTCAGGAAAGAGACAGGTTCACCATAAATACAGTAAAAGGAGTTTACTCACCAAGCAGCTCCTCGGTCCCACAGAATCCATATTTTCATGATCTCACATTTTACAAGTCTCCAAATAATCCCTGAAAGTGCTTCACTTTTATCTGTAGCCTCATAAATCACTCTTGCCTCAGACTGGCGTAAGTGAAAGGAGCAAACACAGTAGTCAATTTGTAAGTAAAACTTTGCTTGTTTTTGAGCCTAGGAGTTCAGTTCAGCTTCTCCAGACATCTTTTATAGAGCATCGGAAGCCCCTCAGGGGCCCAGAATTTGTGGCTGACCAGTGACCTTATATTCCAGGGAAGTGCCACAGGTGTAGGAGATGCCCTGTCCAAATTCTTTAGGTTCCCTGTATCTCTAGTTTATCATCTCTAAAATGGAGATTTTTTTATTCTTTGAAGCGTTCACAGAATGACATGATGCATCATAGTCCCTCCCCAACCCTCTACACTTATATTCTCTCTTGATTAAAATTATCTTTGTTTTTCTTCAGAATCTGCAATTAGTTCTGCCCAGAAGCAGATGCTGTAGATCCATCCACTGGCTTTTGAGAAAGTGGCCAATGGCCACCCCGCAAAGCAAAGTGAATCTCTCGCTAGTCTTCAAAGCCATCATGTTTCATCAGCTAAATGTATATAATTATATTCAGCTCAAGGAGCAGATAGGAGAGTTAGCTAACAACATCACGGGAAGATAATACTAATTAATAGCTGAAGAGGAAAATAAAAGGGTTCTCTGCTGGGGGGAAAAAAAACTGTGAACTTTGAAAGGACACCTGAGAGAGGATGGAGTATGTTTGGGCTACAAAGGCAGAGGCAGGAGCTTTTAACATCCCATTGTCTATGGGAGCAGAATCTTGTCAGTGTTACAGTAGAAGTGTATTCTTGGGGTTAAGTCCTCTTTGAACTGGCCATCTTTGAAGGTATAGGGCTCCCCTTGATTGTATGGCTCTCTGAGATATATTAAAAAATAAAGTATCATTTATTTATTGAATACATTTACAAATAGTACCGATACTCACTCCTTGCCATGTCCAAACTGTCAGTTTATTTCTTATTAACTTGAGATATTATCCTTTCTTTAACTAGGATACCATGTGCAGAAGAAACACTCTGAGCACTGGTCACTAGTATATGATGATTTTAACTTCATTTGGCTACCAATCAGGAGTCAGAGATGAACATCTTTAGTAAACTTTTATTCTCAAGTAACAAACTTCTAATAGTGTAAGTTATAGAGTTAAGAACCAATGCCAAGCAGTGGTGGCGCACTCCAGCACTCGGGAGGCAGAGGCAGGCAGATCTCTGAGTTCAAAGCCAGCCTGGTCTACAAGAGCTAGTTCCAGGACAGGTTCCAAAGCCACAAAAACCCTGTCTTGAAAAAAAAAAAACAAAACAAACAACTCCCCAAAAGAATTGAGTCCAACTTATATACCACAAGAACAAAGGCATCAGATCTTTGGTGTGGCTACTGTTTTCATGCAGATCATAACTACAAAGAGAAAAACAGTTGGGAAGGTGATATAAATAAACAGTATCAAAGACTAGAATATATGACAGTTTCTCTCTCTCTCTCTCTCTCTCTCTCTCTCTCTCTCTCTCTCTCTCTCTCTCTCTGTGTGTGTGTGTGTGTGTGTGTATCTGTCTGTCTGAATGTATGTGTGTATGTCTGTATCTCTGTGTAGGCAACTGCTCATGGAGGCCAGAGCATATGCCAAGTATCTCTTTTATTACTCCTTGTTATATTTAAAGGCAGGATCTCTCACTGAAACTGAAGCATACAGATCAGCTAGGCTCATTGACAAGAGAGCTCTGGAGATCAGTCTATCTCAGTACTGAGCTTACACACTGTACCACCGAGCTAATCTTTTCCATAGGTTCTGAGATCCAAACTGAGGTCTTGATGCTTGCACATGCTTATCTACTGAGCCATCTGCCAAGCCCTTCCTATACAATTTTACATAGAGAGCAAAGAAGTAACTCCCTGTGAAGACTCTGCGCACAATGTGGCCATTCTAAATTCGTTCAGAGGAAAGGACTCAGCAAATCCTTATTCAACGTGAAAACCCATAGAAAAGAGTAAGTACAAGACATCTTGTGTATTTATAGATTGTCTACAATTACATGTGTAAATTTCATTGAATCTGGTATAAATTCAGATTTACTTTTTATCTAAATGATGTACAACCACAATACAACCCTAACATATACCAAGTGAAGAACCAGGCAGAGGGGCTTTTACCAGGGCCCATTTTGTTTCAAATTTCATATAGCCCTTTTGGTACAAATTAAACACCATTTTTGTTCTTCCTGATCTTTTGTAGTCAAATACTGAAATATATATATAATCTCTTTCAACTATATTCCACTAAGAACAACTAAATTCATATAATTTCTATTTATCACATAATAAGAAATTTTAACTACATGTCTATTGTTAATTTCCAATAAGTTACAAAAGCCTAAAGAAAGTCATATTTTTTTTCTTTTTAATATCTTGTGGAAATCAATAGATTCTCCTCTTACCCTCTGATAAAACATTCTTTAAAGAATATCCTACCAAAAAAATTAAGACTTCCATGGAGTTTTATACAATAAGCTGAGAATAAAAATCACAATTTGAAATCACAAGGTGTTAGCCATCCAAAAATAACTCAACAAGATTAAAAGAGAGAGAAATGGCACCAGAAGACAATTGTAAACAATTTCTCCATTAACATATGTGTATGTGGTGAGTGATAATGCGTGTCGAAGGTGATGAAACATAGCTATGATGCTCTGAGGTGTTGTCAAGATTATTTTTAATTTCCAATTAGTGTTTGGAAAGCTTTCACTACAATGTCATCAGCTACGGGCCTGTGTGAAGGCATTTTCACTACTGACGGAACTGGAGAAATAGCATGTCTTTCCAAGACTTACACAAAGTGAGAAATGTAATGCTACATGCAGACTTTTTTTGGGATGGTAAATGGCATTTTAAAAACGTAACTCATGTCCCGTTGACTTTGCATTAACTCTTGCAGGACGTTGGCGCTGCTCACCAGCAAAGTGGTACCCATTGAGAAGGAAGTGTAATTTTTCTACCCTCCATTTCAAGTGTTGGCTTCAGCGCTATATTTGGATGGTGCTGAGACTACAGATAAATTTTATTTGGTTTCTAATAATATAAAAACCTAAGCGATTGCTCTCTAATAGGTCAAGAAACACTTCACTGTTTACAGGAGAATCTAGAATGCATGCATATTTTATCATGATATAAAGTATGCTAAGGTAGGCAGATGTTGGCAATTTCCCATGTGATCCAGAATGTGGACTAGACTTCTAAAATCAAAGGAATAAATGAATGAAAATAAAATGACCCGAATTTTATGATAAAATGATATCATTACATGTGACAATATTTCTTTTCAATCTTATAAAAATAATCAAATAAAAAGAGATTTCAAAGAAAATATAATAGTTTTGCAAGATATTTCATTTTATTGTTATTTAAAAACTCCTCGTGAATTACAATTTTCAGTAGGTGTTGGGTTTTATTTAATCTAAGTTTTGAAATTTTCCATTTGGCTCATTCGGCCTGTACTCCCATTGCCAGCTTTTTCAGTTAAATGCTGAATACTTACTTATTAAAGATTCTTAAAATAAGAGATATAATTTTATATTCACCTTGAAACATTGGATCAAAGTAAGTTTCATTATAATTTTATATATTTTTGAATTGCTTTATTTTATGTGTACGGGTGTTTTGCCTATATGTATGTCTGTGCCCCACGTATGTGCCTGCTACCCATACAGGCCAGAAGAGGGCAGCAAATTCCGTAAAAATGGAGCTACAGACAGCTGTTAGCTGCCCTGAAGATGCCGGGAATTGAACCATGGTCCTCTGAAAGAACAATAAGTACTCTTAAACACTGATCCATGTCTCTAGCCCCAGAATTCTATATAACTTAAAATATCACATTAAGTCTATTGGTCAATGAATATGTTTTAATGCTTACATGTGTTTTGGATCAAAATTCTTCTATATGCATTCCATATTTCACAGGGCTTAAAATGTAGATAACATGACCAAACTTATACAAATTCCAGCAACAATGCAAATCAGTATGCCCTTAGTCACCCAAAAGAAGGACAAACAGCTCTTAAAGGATAGTTTTTAGACGGCTTCAAGGAGTAGCGGAAAGGAAAAGGAAGGAACTCACGAAAAGTTTTACCTCTAATTACTTATACTTTCTTTTTTTTTAATTCATTTATTTATTTATTTATTAAAGATTTCTGTCTCTTCCCCACCGCCGCCTCCCATTTCCCTGCCCCTCCCCCAATCAAATCCTCCTCCCTCGTCAGCCCAAAGAGCAATCAGGGTTCTCTGCCCTGTGGGAAGTCCAAGGACCACCCACCTCCATCCAGGTCTAGTAAGGTGAGCATCCAAACTGCCTAGGCTCTCACAAAGCCAATACATGCTGTAGGATCAAAAACCCATTGCCATTGTTCCTGAGTTCTCAGTAGTCCTCCTTGTCTGCTATGTTCAGTGAGACCGGTTTTATCCCGGGCTTTTTTCAGACCCAGGCCAGCTGGCCTTGGTGAGTCCCCGATAGAACATCCCCATTGTCTCAGTGTGTGGGTGATCTCATACACTGCCAAAGTGCATGCAGTTAACATCTTAGATCTGTTTGAAACACGAAGGGTAAACTAATAGGAGGTGGGAGATTTAGGGAAGCTTTGTAGAGGCATTAGTGTGTCACTCAGATCAGGACGAGAGAAATGAAGTAACAAGAAATGAAATGCATTCACCAAGTCTGAAAGTCAAACCAGAAGACAGCCATGGCCAGCAAACAGTGCCCATCTTGACTAGAATAAAAATGGAAGTAATAGAACATGAAAAAATTTTAAATGCATGTAGAATGTTTGAATATTTTTTATCATCTGCTTACAAATATGGGAGATTTTTGAGAACTGAAATAATAAAATCCTAGGAATATTAATCACATGTAATGGCTTGATTGGAGGAAAACAGACCAATAGCTGAACGCAATGATGCTTGCCTTTGGCCATAGAGACTTGCATTTGTGTGGTAGAGACAAATGGACCATGAGGTCCTGACATTAAAATTCAAAAAAAAAAAAAAAAAAGAATGAACAAACTCATTCTTCAACTGGTAAAAAGTTGCTAGAAGAAAAGGAGGAGGCAAATCTAGGCTTGAACTTTTAAATTTATTGTTTAATGTCTGTGAAAGAAAGGTGATGGCCGAGAGAAAATGAGAAAATATTGGTATGGAGAGCCAGGAAATGATCATCACATGATAAGGAATATTCATTTAGCTAACAGTCTCTGTCCCAATACAATGAACCACTCTAAGCTGCTTGGAAAAACTTAAGCTATTGGTTAGGCAATAATGACGGAAATACTGGGGAGTCTGGAAGAGGCGCAAGACCAAGCATGGAGCTGAAGTATCTTCTGCTCATAGGTCCCTTTACTGCTGCGTGAGCAGTTGGGAGAGGTGTTTCCCGGTATAAGCCTGCCTTTGGTGATAACCACGATAATAAATTCCATTAATTCAAAGCATTGCTTCATGAACATTTTTGCTACAGAAAAAAAAATATCAAGTTAAAACTTGGCTCCTAGCTAACTCCTTACTCCATATAGCATGTATTTTTGTTAAGTTAAAATAAATCTGCATAATTAAGTTTACTAGCAACTTGTGCCATTTTATTTTGTCAAAATCAAGAGGTGACATGCAATTAAACTTACTTGGCTTTGTAACTTTCCCTGTTAAAATGGGTCTTAAACATGTCACTGGCAGCTCTTCTCACAAGCGTGATTTTGATCTTGTAGTAGCAAATACATACTTGAGAAAATGGTATTTGTTAGCACAGAATCTTATTACTCTGTCTTAATGAGAATCAGTCAGTGTTTATGGAGAAGAATTTATTCACTATATGAACATGAATGCAATTATGCTTTCTACTGATGACAGTTAATTGTCCTCTTATCAAAGAAAGCCTCTTGTCTAAGTATCTTATCCACATAAATGAAGAAATCCTTATACATATAATGCAGCCGTTAATCCACAGCTTCCCATAGAAGTCCCAAGTGGAAAGGGGATAGCAATATTTCTGTATGAAAGGAAATTTTGTCGCTCAGAACCTGTGAAGCAAGCTAGAATAGGTTTGGTTACCTTTTACTGTGTCCTCTTGGTATGTGCAGTATTGAATACATGCCAAAAGCTGAATGTTTAGGTTGTAAACTAACACGTTCTGGGATTTGCTACTCTGAAATGCCCAAATGCCCTTTTGTTATTTCCATTGCCTGGGAAAGAGAGAGAGAGAGAGACAGAGAGAGAGAGAGAGAGAGAGAGAGAGAGAGAGAGAGAGAGAGAGAGAGAGAGAGAGAGAGAGAGAGAGACAGAGAGAGAGACAGAGAGAGAGACAGAGAGAGACAGAGACACAGAGAGACACAGAGAGAGAGATATTTAGGTAGATACTATTCCTGCAGTATTTTATTACAGAACTTTACATTGCGTTTGGCACCAAACGTTCCTGCCAAGGCTTGAGAAGATACCTGGTAATGCTTAGCTTCCCCTCACCCAGCTCTACCAGTACAACTCACCGAATACTATCTATTCACAAGGTGGCTACACTTAGCAAGTCAGGCAAATCTTGTCAGTTGTGCATCCTGTTGTCTAATGGATAACTACTTTCCAAGGATGAGACCCTATCAGTACCACCAGTACATTCAAGATACTAAAAGTAGCACCAGCCCTCAAAAGTAGCAAGAAGACAAGCAGTACCAGAGTGTGTAGAAACAGTAGAGCTAAGTCTGTTTATTGAAAGAGAGCTTGGTACTGCCAAGAAGTAACAGAGATTACATGGAAGCTTGTATACCCTGCTGATTTGTTGGGGAATGACCACCACACTTTAGATTTCTGTCCATGTTCTTAATGAAGAAGAGAATTACTCTATGGGGAGAATAAAGATAGCCAGGATGGATGCTAAAGGGCACGATGCAGGTACAATGTTAAAGATAACTTACAAGGGTTCATTTATATCTGTCTTCTGGTGCAAATCTTTAGAGACTATTGCAAATCTAAACCTAGGAGACAGGAAGAAAAAGAGAGCTGAAAGCCACATCTCAGAGAAACAACAAAATAACTCCAGAATTAAGCTCTGTCCACTGAGAGGGCTGTGCAAAGGCATTCCATCGAATAAAAAAAGGAGTAATCTCAATTTCAAACAAAGAGTTTCAGACAACTAGGGAATGCTGATGACAGAAGAAACGATCTTCCCCAGAAAGAGCCTCTTAACTGACGAGCCACAAACACGTGGTAATCCCTGAGATCATACCCATACAGGGAACATTATTCAGACTGAGCACCATATATTTATACATATATGGGTGCGTGTCTGTGTGTGCACATGTGTGCCTGTGTGTGTGCATATATGTGTGTCACTGTGTGTGTGTAAGAACAATTAAAGAAAAATAGCCTTGAATTTGAAAGGAAGCAAGGGTAGGGCTCAGGACACAGATTAGAGTGAGAAGGAGAAATGATGCAATTGTCTTATAATTTCAAAAAATAAAAAAATGTAAAAAGCATGTTATAAATTTTACTCATTCTTTTATATAAGACATAATAAACACTATTTTAATATTAGTTTTTATCTACCAGGACAACGCCCACACTAGAACCATATGTTACCAGCCTCAAGCCACATTATAAACTTCAACATTTTATATAGCTTTATGGGTTATATTGTCTATATTTAAACTATAATTAAAGTTCACAATTATTAGAAATAGGGAATGTTCTCACAAATATTTTCAGCTATATTTATACAAACTAATTATCCAAGAACAATTTTTTTTGTTTGTTTGGTTTTTGAGGCATGGTTTCTCTGTGTAGTTCTGACTGTCTTAATACTCACTCTGTAAACCAGGCTGGCCTTGAAGTCAGAAATCTAACTGCATCTGACTCTTGAGTGCTGGGACTAACGACGTGCACCACCACAGCCTTGCAAGGACAATAAGTTTAAAGAGCTAACCAAACTAAGTATTATTAGTTCATGCACTTGTCTAAATGTATTTACAAACTTCTCTCTATCCTTCTCAATCTGTGTACATCTATCCATCTATTCCAGTATCTGTCTATAAGACCATGCACTTTAAAAATGTATGAATGAGTGACCTCCTCATAATGTCTGAACTCCATTAGGTATAAGATGACACTTCAAATTCATTACACCCAATAGCTTCGTGCTATCTTTTCAAACAAACATATGGAACACACGGTCTCTACACTAGCTGTGGTGGTGGCAGCACTAACTCTCAGAATATGGCTTTGATACAGAAGAAGCAGCATTTTTCTCCAAAAAGTATGAGCATTCAAAGCATTCAAATCTCTGCACTGAATAGGAATTTAAAAAGATCATAACATGGATGAGATGATGAGGTCGTTTATGGCAACTAAAGTCAGAGGGAAATATTTCATCTGCCCTTCTCTTAGTCAACTTTCCAAACACTGTATCTTCAGATTTGAAAATAAAGGCGCTACATCTGCCTTCGGTGTGCTTACAGTCAAGCATAATAGTTCATGTACATAATCCCATCATCTGGGAAATGGAAGCATGAGGTTTACAAATTTGAGGGTATCCTTGTACAATTAGTTTTAGAATTACCTAGCCTACACTGTGAGACCTTCTTTATAGTAATTAAAAGAACAAGAAGGTCAGGAAGGAAGGAATGGGAAAAGGAAGAACAGAAACATGAAGGAGAAGAAGAAATAGTACTCAGGGTTGTTGAATTTCATTGTTCAAGACAAGTATATTACTTTAATATCAAAATAAAAAGTAAATATAGAGCCAGTAAGATGTCTCAGCTAAGCTTGAGGACCTAGAGGACGGAGAAAATCAATTCTGACAATTTGTTCTCTGATCTTCACATGTGTGCCTTACCATGTATGTACATACACACACACACACACACCAAACACATGCAACATTCACACACACAAAGAGAGATGCATACACATGCACAAAGATACATACATGTGCAGATACACACAAAGTAAAACACACACATGCACACACATATGCACATACACAGGAACAACAGGGCACACACACACACAAGAAAGAGAAAGGCATATTCACACACACACACACACGAGACAAAAAATAATTGTAAAAAGAAATTGATAAGGTAAATATAACCATTCTATTTACCTTTACACATTTAGGGAGAAATTTTTTTTTGTTTTTTGTTTTTTTGTTTTGTTTTGTTTTTTGTTTTTTGAGACAGGGTTTCTCTGTGGTTTTGGAGACTGTCCTGGAACTAGCTCTGTAGACCAGGCTGGTCTCGAACTCACAGAGATCCGACTGCGTCTGACTCCCAAGTGCTGGGATTAAAGGCGTGCGCCACCACAGCCCGGCCTTAGGGAGAAAATTTTTATGGACAAAACATGTTATTTCTATTAAAGTGCTCACAGTTGGTACTTGCAAACTTTGTTTTACTATACAAAAGAAAGATACAATTAAATAAATATACTGTAAAAATATCTGTGTTTATATAAAACATCTAATTTTGTATGATATCATATGAATAAAATTATGTGGATGCCTTTTAAACACAAATACAAAAGTACCAAACATCAGTTTATAAAGGACTAAAGTTAATATTTAAACACACAAGTAAATTTCAATTCATATTTTTATATGCTCTTATTCCTCAAACCAGCATGTAAATGTATTTATTAAGAAATCATGCTTTTGTGGCATACTTTATCTAAAGTAAATGAAACATTTAGCTTGCAGAAAAATACCCAAAATATCTTTATATGCTTTGACTGTTATTAAAGTGTACCAAAATATACTTCATAGCACAATCTTTCAATCGAGCTAATTTGAATGAAATATGTTAAAATTAGTTCTTTACTATAAATTGAGAACAGTTATGAAATGGCTTAAACATGCACAAGGAATGAGAAAAACATATGCAGTAAAGGGAAGTAAAAGTAGAGAAATTCTGGGAAGGAGAACAAACAAAACATAGGAATAAAGAAGGGGTGAGAAAAGAGGGAGAGAGAGGTGGAGGGAGGGATGATCTGAATGCTGAGAGAACAATACAGAAAGAATAAAGAAATAACAGGCAGTTTAAGTATTCGGCTAGTAAGTATCAGCATTTTGTGAGCATTTTGTAAAAGATAAAGTTCTGTAAAAAAACAGAGTTTGCATTGTTAATCCTTTTTCTAAAGGGCTATGCAGAAGAGGCTAAACATTAGTGGACAGGCCATGTGGTGACCCAAGGGCTCGATTCTGTCATCATGGTACAAAGGCAGCTGTAAAATAATGGGCATGACTATGTTACACTCAAAGTGTATTAATAGGCACTGAAATTTTAACCTATATCAGAAATATTTCTCTTTCCATTTGCTTTCTCAATTTAATAATACAGAATTCTCCTCATTGGCTAGCCATAAAAACAGATGCTTGAGCAGACTGGGCTCCTCTCTGGAGTTACCATCTCTTCTCTACATTGTAGCAATGACTAAGATTAAGAAATTTCTATGCCTTTAATCCAGCACTCAGGGAGGCAGAAGCAGGCAGGTCTCTGTGAGTCGGAGGCCACCTGGTCTAAGGAGTGAGGTCCAGTTCAGCCAGAGCAACACAGAGAAACTCTGTTTAAAAAAAAAAAAAAAAAAACCCAACAACAACAACAAAAAGACCAAAAAGACCCAGAAATTTTCAAATTGTTCATCCCAACTTGGTGCTACACCTGTAATTTCAAAACTGAGGAAGCTGAGGCAGGAGGATCTCTGTAAATGCATGGTCTTCTCTGTCTTATCCACATAGTGAATTGGAGGTCAACCAGAGCTATATACCAATCAATCAATCAATCAATAAATTAATTAATTAATAAGAGCAACAACAGAATGTAGACTCTTGCTCTATGAAAATTCTTGCCGGGGAAAATTCTTGTCTCAGTATGGAATTGCCTTTGATAGTTTTGTCTCACTTGCCTAACTACTTCATGAACTCTCGTTGAGGACTGCAATCCAAATGTTTAAGAGCCCATAGAACTTGAACTTGGTAGAGCATCAGAAGAGAGGCAGTGTGGTCCACTAAGGAATCGCCAAAGAAAGTCTAACAAGCATTCTTCCCCTGACACCTCGTTGCTTTGCCTGGTTCCAGGTGTAGAACGCCTGTGGTCTTGTTCTGGAGCCGTTAAATAGCAGGAGGCAACAGTGAAGGTGTGGAACTGGGAGGAAGTGACAGGAAACCGGAACCGGGTAAAGAGTGACGTCAGCAGCCAACCCAGCGTAAATGAAGACTGCCCAGAAGTGTAGCCCTAGTTTGGATGGTAGAGAAAGGATGGTGATTCAGCTTTCACAAAGAAGGGTTTTTAGGTAGGACACTAAAAGAAAACGAGGAAGAAGTTGCAAACTATGGCTGTGACTCTTCATATAATCCCATTGTAATCCAGTTTGTCCCAATACTCTTGTATTACTGCTTCCTTACTATGGTCGGACAATGCTCATGGCGCCAGTGTCTCTCAGCCAGAAAATAATCTTCGTAAAGGGTAAGTCTAACACACATGAGGAACTAAAGGGAAGCATCCTGCTACCGGCTTGTTTGTTCATGGGCCTAACCCCTTGCCTTGTTTTTTGTTGTTGTTTTTATTTATTTATTAGAATTTCTGCATGTGGAATTGAATGTATTCGTAGAATAGTTTTGTTTTAGCTTCTCTCTCTCTCTCTCTCTCTCTCTCTCTCTCTCTCTCTCTCTCTCTCTCCCTCTCTCTCCTCTCGCTCTCTCTCATTTTGTTTTTTCTTTGATACAGGGTTTCTCTGTGTAACAGTCCTGACTGTCCTAAATTCTCTCTGTATAGACCAGCCCCGAACTCACTGAGATCCGCCTGCCTCTGTCTCCCAAGTGCTCGAGTTAAAGGTGTGTGCCCCCACCAACCAACTTTGTCTTTTCTTTCTTTTCATTAGTTTTAAATAATTTAACTAAGATAGTTTTTATGTAAAACTAAATTTTGAAGTCTGCACCCTTTCCTGGGGAGCAACCGACAGTTGGTGGATGCTGTGAGGGATTTGTTCATTTTGAGAGTGTGGCCATTGGTAGATTTCCCAGTACCAGTGGATGCCCCTTGCCCTTGTACATATAAGTAACACTAATTGAATGTGGATCATTATAAGAAAAAAGAAGACAGAGGAACAGAGAGACAGAAAGAGAGAAACAGAAAGGCAGAGAGGGAAAAAGAGAGGAAGAGAGGAATGCAGGAATTAAGGAACCGAGAGATAAAGATAAAATAATGAAGTTAGGGGGTGTTAAGGAGATAGGAGCAGAAGGGAGGATAATATAATCATAGTTCATTCTATATGTGTGTAATATTCTCCAGCAAAAAATTAAAGAGGAAGTCTAAAACAATAAGAAACCTTGAGGTCTTTATTTTTATAGGATGACCATTTTTTAAGAATGATCCCAGTTTCTAAGTATTTTTAAAATATGGACTGATAGCTGAGTACTTATCCTCATCCATAGGAAAACTCAGTGCTTACCTTCATGAACAAAATGGGGTGTCTGTCTCTCAGTATATTAACACCACATTTTACAGTTCAGTTTTGAAATTGATTTCCATCGACTTGTCGCTGCCCATTACCAGCAGCACAGAATGTAACGTTGCCATCCTCGAGAGCTGCCACATGGGGGTGGCTCTCAAAACCAGAGCAAGGAGAAAAGTTGTCAGATAATGCTTTAAAGATCGCCAGCGTCCCAGAAATCATTCCAAACTGTACATTTCCTTCCAGCACAGGGGTGTGGTGTGGATGTAAGCCATACTTAACAGCAGGAATAGGGCGTGAGGGCATGCTCTGAACCTTCATTGTCTTGCAGTATACCACAATCCTAGGGTGGTTGGTACTGAAGAATTGATAAAAGCTCTGAGCATCACATCTCACTTGGGGGTTGACATAACTGAGCTATAACTTCAGGATTTCAACAGTACTAAAAGGGGAAAAAGAAGAAAGGAAGGGAAGGAGGGAGGGACAGATGGAGGGACAGAAAGACTGAGCGATGGAGGGACAAGCAGGGGAAAAAAGAAAGAAGGATGAAAGAGGGAGGAAAGGAGGTAGAGAGGGAGGGAGGGTAGGATTCTCAATGGATGAAATTATGTGTGTTTGCAGAAGTTTTCTTCTTTAGGCTGGAGTCCAGGGGTTGGCCCAGTTGATAACAGCACTTGCTGAGCAAGCACGAGGACCTTAATCCTCTGAATGCAGGTTAAATAAGTATGGGCTTGAGTTAATAAGCTGTGTGAGTCATAAATATGCCCATTGCCCATTAATTTACAGGGTACAAACAAGGAGGGTCATGGCAAAGGTGGTGCCAATGTGCCTTCAAGTCATAAAAACACAAACTCAAAAGAGTAGAGCATTATAGAGTAGGTCGCCCAAAGCTATTCTCTCTGACTCCTACACAAGCACAGGTACACAGATCCCATCTTCATGTACAGCTGCACATATACCATAGCTACATGTAACAGTTGCTCCCATATATGTGTGTGTATATATTTTCTGTCTACTGAGGATACCATTCATATTCATATATTCTAGTCTTCTAGCCTTTAAGATCTATCAGCAGTTTCTGCCCACCAAGACCCACAATCACGGGATTACAAACCTCTTCATCTGTAACAAATTTTCAATCAAAAAACACACCTAACTTATTAAGTTACATTTCCAGCTGACTTTGTATTCCATTTTCTCCCTGCATTCTGCTGGAAGCACTCACAAATAGCAAAATATAATACTTCCCATGTTATGTGTTGCCAGGCAATCAGGGCAGAAATAATTAACGCGAACAAGTGGACTGCCAGTATCCTGCTGAATGGTTCTGGAAAGAGTTCAAATATGACAAGCATTCTTAGCTGTCCCTTCTGGGACACGTGCTCCGAAATAACAGTTTGAAAGGACAACTGCCAAATCCAGTTTCAAACAGTTTGACAGCACTAGAGAATTTCATTCTGAAATCTGACTTCGTTTTGATTTAAAGGAAAATTCATCCCAGCACACTGCATCTTTCTGTGCCCACTTCTGAAAGGATCCTTGCTGCTCTTCTGCCGCCTCTATCCAAGTCCAACTGTGTAATGAAGCTAATCCCGAGCGCGAGATCTTTCTACCGATGTAGGACTCACACTGAATTCAAATGGAAATGTGGTTCTGTGAAGAGCCTGGTGTCAGGCAGGCTAAAAGGGTCGCGGGTTTGTTTGTTAGGTCTTTATCTCCTCTTATGCAACTCTGTTTACACAATCCACTGGCTTTATATCTGTAAGAAAATTATTTAAACACTCGCCCACAGAGAAACCCTCAATCCGAAGTACTTAACAGGGTAAGTGAAGTGATAAACATGTAAATATACATGTTTGGGATCAAAGATGAATTTCCAGAAGTCAAGCGAATGAACATTAGTTGTGCTGAAGAGGTGCAAGGTTTGAAGCCCATCTCAAAGACTGAAAGCTGGTATTAGGATTAATATTTTCAATAATTAGTAATCTGGCGAATTTCAATAATTTTTGTCTAGTGAAAAGGTGGATAAAGTAAGCAAGCATTTCAATGGTGTCTCTCCCAGGGTAATGGAGAGGCTCGGATGGATGTGCCTCTGGATCTTCTGTTTTCCAGGTGTTGGTATAAGAAGGGATTGCGGTTCCTATCTGGACCAATTTGGACCCAACTTAAAAACTGTCATGAACTTTCTACTTAAACTTTGAATCCAAAGACCTTGAAGATATGTTTTTATTCATTTGTCCATTTGTTCATTCACTACTTACTGAGATCCTGGGGCCTGTGGTGTGAGAGTCAACGGATTGACGTTCCAGTTCGAACTCTTTGCATGGTACAGAAAACAAAGCATTGCAGAACAGGCACTGTTTCCACAGTTCCAGTCTCCGTGATCTTCCTCACGTGTCCTTACTTTTCTTGGATACAACTCTTCCTCCATTTCTTCACTGTTCTATAAAGACATTGTAATCTCTAGGATCAAGGACCTAGTGACTTTCTGAGGAGTTTTGTAGTGGTATTTCATTTGTATCTTAATAAATAAAGCTTGCCTGAAGATCTGAAAGGTAAAACAGCCACACTGGCCAGCCTTATAGACCAGACAGTGGTGGCACACACCTTTAATCCTAGAAGCCACAATGACACACACTTTTAATACCAGTAGCCATACTAGCTTGTCACAGAAACCAGGTGGTAGTGGTGCATGCCCTTAATCCCAGAACTAGAGAGGATTATAAAATGTGAAGAGACAGGTCTCAGTCTCATTCTGAGGTTTCCTGGAAGCAGGATCACCATTTTAGGAATGAGGTTGAGGTAAGAGCTAGTGACTAACTGCTTTGCTTTTCTGGTCTTCAGGTTGAACCCCAATATCTGCCTCTGAGTTTTTATTAATTGTGCTTCAGAGTTCTGCTATGTTTTCTAATTATTTAATTATTCCATAAAAACTTGGTATAATAGAAAAAGAAACATCTTCAGAGCCCAGCTAATGTGGATTTTAATTTGCAACAGCAACACTTGGTAGGGGTGTCATGTCAAGATCATTTCTCTGAGCCTAAGTTTCTCCAGTGAAGTTGGAATAGTGACAAGATGAAGTTCTCGTGATTTGGCAAGTCTATAGATGCTTGTACAACAATCAGCACCATGTAGCTGATATAAATTCTTCAGATCAGTTCAAAATGGTAGCTATGGTAGCTGTCCTCGCAAGGATTGTTTTTTTAACTGACTCCAAACCAATTGTCAAACCTGTCAATAAATATTTTCAGTCTTTCACTTATTAGAACTTGACATTTATTGAACGACTCACATGACCTTTTACCAGGAAATGTATTATGCTATGGAGAGGTACAGTAGATCAATGCAGTGCAGTTACCCAGAGCCTGCCTTCAGGAAGGCTAGATTTTCTCAAGTCATAGATCTCCTTTCAAGGGAAAGCCATATTGGTATGCCTTTGCTTCTCAAATATACTTCTTTTCTATTGTTTTTACTGAGTTCTACAGTTTTCTCTGCTCCCCTCCCTTCCTCCCTTTTCCCCTTCTATCCTCTCCCATGACTCCCAAGCTCCAAATTTACTCAGGAGATCTTGCCTTTTTCTACTTCCCTTGTAAATTAGATGCATGTATGTTTATTTTAGGGTCCTCTTTGTTGTCTAGGTTCTTTGCAGTGAATAAACTCTATGCCATGTCCTCTGGGACCCTTAGTCATAGGCAGAAGGTACCCTTTGTTGTTTCTCTGTGTCATTAAGAAACCCAGTTCTACAAGGTTCATTCTACTTGAAAACCATACCAGGTTAACTCCTGCTTTTAGACAACCATGGGAAAAAAAAAAACTGGGCAAGCACATGTTTTTAATCAGAAAACTCAAAATTTAGATGATTTTTGGAAAGTTATCACTCTGAAATTTTCTCTTGCTTGAATGAATCTATTAGCTATTGGTATACAAAATAGCGTTGCCTGCCTGTGACAATGTAATCTTCCTCAAAGTACTTCCAGTCTTTAAGTCTCTAAATAGGCTCATGTCCTTTCATTGGTGTCTATTTCTGAAGTTTCTTTGTTCAAAATTCCATTTCTTTAATTTAATAAGAGAGACAAAAATCATTAGAGTCACTTTTTAATCTTTCCCATATCAACAATTTTCTTTTCTAACATTCATAATTTCCTATGAGATTCTTAACCCGAATATGCATCCTAATGGATTCCCTTGACCTCCTTCCAGTTAATGAATGGACTTTTCACTTCCTATTTATTAATCATGGTTTCCTCTGTCTGAAATGGTTAATATTGTGTATATGTCTCATTGTGGTAGAAGCTCATTCAACACTTTTGAATGAACAATGAGTTATTCCTTACAGTGATTTTTTTGGCTCCTGTTTATAAGATATGTTGGCTCTGATTTGACTCATTTTCTCTAGGTAATGCGGTTCCTACTGTTTGAAGATTGATAGGCAGTTGTTTATCCATGCCCCTGTGGGCCAGACTATCAGTGGGTTACACTGGTCAATGAGCCCTGATGAAATGTGATCAGTAAATTCTCTTATCACCATGGTAACTGGTGTACTCCTTAGACAGTGTCCTATCTTGGTATCTTGGGGACGGAGCTTGCTGATGCATCCCTGCGATCTCCCTTGACATTAACCTTGTTGTTTGATTCACTGTCTCTGGTGATATTGTTTTTCAGCCAATTACAAAGCTATCAAAACGTCCACATCTATCATTGCACATCCTATCTCAAGTGATATCATAAGAAAATCTGACATATGCATCGCTAAAGTGATTACAGCTGATAGCCTATCCTATTTTAATCATCCTTTACAAAAGTAAAGAAAATTTTAGTGAACTATTCTCTAAAACTGTAAGCTAACTCTTAGTGTTTCCAGAGGGCTAAGAAAGCATAGGTTTAATTGTTTTAGAGTTTTCGGTTTCTGGTTTATTCTTGACAGTACACAGACTCTCCTTGATTTGATTTTCAGTTTCCCTTTGTCTGCATTCCCTGAAATAATCAATATATTTTAGCCCATTTTCTAATTTGGTGCAGAACCTGATTTTCCAGGTCAGTTTCCACACGTGTAGATATCACTGTGTGGTACAACCCAATTCGATTTCTGTGGAAAGAATCTTAGCTGTTAGACCCAATCATTTGCAAAAGAATGTGGCAGGGGTGTTGTAAGGTATTTGCTAGTTCAGGGGTGGGGTTGGGGGCTCATCGGCTTTTAATTAACTAATAATCTCTACGACTCCAAACCATTTTTGTTTTTCGCACATGATAAATATCCTCGAAACGTCGTATCTGTTTCCAAGACAGTGACCTTCCGCAGATTCTTTCTTAAGGGCATCTCTCTGGTGGATGATAAGCAGCACACAGGGTTTGGGAGTTCACATTTCGTCTGCATGATAGTGTAGGAAGCAATCTACCCCGCCAGGACTAATGGCTTATCTCCTGCAAACCATAGATGGGCATTGGCAGCTTTTCAACTTTCCACTCAACATTTTTGCAATTTAAGGCAGACTCTCAGCATCACTTGTAGGCACCTTTGGCAGTTGACTTTATTGTTATACAGGGCCACGTGGTTTCACGTCACAGCCAAACAAGGTCAGTAATGGAACTTGCACATTATTCTTAGCCACATGCATAATTAGAATGTTCTGGGCCTTGGCCCATTTGGGGGGTATTTCCATGGGGGGAATCATAATAACAATGCCAAGTGATTTGTTTTACGCCTCGAATTTAGCCACCATCACAGTTATTTGGTGAAATCTCACGCGAGGCCGTGAACAGTGGCACTAATCCCTTTGATTTTTATTGCCGTGTGCCGCGCACCGCCCCCCCCCCCCCCCCCCCCCCCCCCCGTGTCTGTGCTCTGTGCACCGTCACCCAGTTCGCGAGCTTCGGGCAAGGGGCTGGAGGTTAAAATACACAGACACACACAGACAGAGAGACAGCAACACGGGTCATCCTTGAATCGCCCCAAGAATGCCCCCTTTATTATGTTCAGGGGTAGATTATATAGAGATAGCCACGCCCCAGCCAAACCCACCAGAAACCACTCTCCTGCCATCAGGAACTCCTGAAGGTCTCGTGCTCAGAGCAGCTGTAGGCACTCGGATCAGGGGATTAAAAGAAATTCAGGATCTGGGGTCTCACTGCTCCCAACAGCCACAGCCGTGGTCATTCTTTCTCCAAGCAGTCACTCGCCAATGACAGCATCACTAATGTCCTATTTAAGAAGTAACTTTGCAGCCATATTTCCAGCAAGAGACTGCAGAGTTAAGAAATGCAGAATTAAGATGGAATTTTGTACTGAGTTATGTCCCATGCTTGTTCTTATGGTATTAATCAGTGACTCATATTTTACCAAGATCCTGGGTCCATGAGAAGGAAATCACCTTATTATTACATCTTCTGTCTCAGTGCCCAAAATAATTTTTTACAAAAATGTCCTCAAACACTGTGATTGCTCTTATACATATCAAAGGATCTGAGGGACATTGTCCTGTTTTTTGTTCTGTCAGCCCATACCCCAGAAATGGGAGTAGAATAGTCCTTAGCAAGAAGAAATAATGAGAAAAACAGCGGAAAATGAAACCAATTCTTTTCTTGCTTTCTTTTTTTTTCTTTCTCTGCCAGGAGCATCTTTCCAAAAATAACCAAGGGCTAGTGATGCTTATATCTGCCCCGACGATGGAGGTCACAGCTGGAACTGCCTGCCACACAGACATCTCTCATGGCTGAATCGTGTCTTAAGGCAGGTCTGTTTCCTTGCTCCTAATGAATCCCGGCGTTAGAATTGCCAGAATTCACCCAGCAGAAGAGAGCTCCTCGCTCGTGTGCTATTTGCCAATGAGTGAATCACCTCCGATAGAGCCTAAATTCCGTAATTGTGTATGATGGATGCTTGAGTGTTTCGTGAGTGGGCTCTGAACATCGGAATCCCATTTGGAAGCTTTGGGAAGGACCTGTGAATGACTGCCGTGTTACTAAACACGCATTTGTATACTTTAAAGCAATCTCAATTACAAAGAAAAGCACGTGAAGCACAAAGTGGTAACAGGCAAAACGATAAACATTGAGGCTTAAACCACTCAAGATTCTATTAAATATCTGAAATAGTGAATTTCTAGGGTAAGGCTGTGGACGTTTCTATGAAATGCATCTTAGTGATACAATTTCCTCCCCTTCAAAGTACCTATAGGCATCGATGCCCTTGTTTCCCATACAATGGATCAACGATGATATTTCACTAGGAGGCTTTGAGACTAGGTAGGATTCCTTTGTTCTTTACTCACTATTGAAACCATGGCAAGCCAGATCAAATGACAGATGAGGAAAAGCCTGAAAGACACACAGAAAGACAGTGGAGTATTCCAAGAAGGAGTCCTGCCCATACCTCCCTTCCTAGCATGCATTAAAAAGTAATGGCAGTAAAGCTACAATCTCCTAAATAAATGTTTCTACAGCCCAAAGGTAGTTCAGCCTCAACTAGTAGGTGTCTTCTTATACTGGGATCACAGATTCATGTGCCAACCACCATCGGATCTTTGAGATGCTCGATCGTAATTTTATTCCTTTTCCCTACTCTCAAAGAAGAGGCACTTCTTCTGTAATAATTTGCACTCATTCTTTCATATCTGTGAGGCCCGATTCACATTTTATGTCTGTTCTTCTAACATCATTTTTGCAGAAATGGGAAAGACAAGAATGAAATAGAAGCGCAAATAGTTAATTCTTTTACTCAGGCTTGTTTATTATTTTGGATCTCATAAAAGAACTCTTTAATCCTTGGTCTGTTTGAAAAGATGAGTCATCATGAGATTCAGTGACCTAAATTTACCTTGTGGAGAAACTGCACTCGGGTTAGGGGTAGAGCAGTGTGCGAGTAAGTTCTGCTTCCTGCACTACAATGAAATGTGTGCAGTCCATCATAGCAAGTCAGTGGCTGCCTTTAAATATTTTTTATAAGGTGAAAACTGTGTTGATGTGCTTCCTAATTTGCACATTTCCCAGGATTTAACTAGTTATTTTAGCTTGCACAATTCTAAATAAGCAGAGGGAAGGGGTAGATCTAGGAACTTTGGCAGTGTGGTTCACAGATGATATAAGTCTCAGACACAATTTTTCTCTGTTAAAGTTAACCTCTTAGGAAACAGTTAAGAATAATGAAATGGTTCAGATGGCAGGATGAAGTTTCAAGAAATAAGTGAATCTTCCATAAATATTCATAATCATGTTAGCCTCACTTTTTAAACAATTTCCAAGATGTTAGCTTGCTCCAGTATAACTGCTGGTCAAATCAGAGGTACAGAGGTTAGGTTATACCTCCTTCATTAATGATTTGGCTCAATGCACACAGCAGTATAATGTATTTTATGAATAAGGGAAACGATATTGGTTTGAGAGGTCTCATGTAGCAGTCATATCCTGTCCAAATATAATTTTGAAAACAATCAGAACCATTATGGCTCATCCAGAAAGAATGATAAAGACAGATAGCTGTATATGGGTTTTTAATAAGTAATTCACCCTGGGTCTTGAGACATCAGATTGCCAAGTAATGTTATTAATGTATAAGCATGTTGGTAAAATCGTGTATTCTTTCCATTGGTTAGCTTTAGATATGTTTCCAATGCAAATATTGTGTCAATGTATTGAATCCAAGTTATGCAAATCCAGACCGTAATTCATCTTTCAAGAATGTTACTTGATTATTTCACATGCCAAAGGAGCATTATTCTTGCAACAGTCTACTGGCTATTTATAGCCAACATTTCCACAGGAGAAATTATGCATCTTTTGCTGAATATTGGATATTTATTGTTGAATATATTGATCACCTCTCAGTCGTTGGGGCTAGTGTCTTGTAAAAGTTTTTATTTATAATGAAAATGCACACAGCAAGAGAGTTGAGAATATCGAACAGTCTTTTTGTTGTTGTTCAGGGAGAAGTGCATGCATTGAGAAACGGGAACCTAAGCAAAGGCTTAAAAATAAAACATCTTGTATCCAGAATGCTTGACCATCCATCATGTTGCTGGAGCAGATTTTAAAGACTCTCAGGTGTCCCCCCTGGTCTGAATGTTACTCCTCCTGTTCACTAAAACAGAGGGTCTCTGAGACTTAGCAGGCCTTCGTCTTAACATGAAAGCTTCACTTTGGAACTTACGTGTGGCTGTTTTCATATTTATTACCTACTTAACTTAGACTCTATGTATGATCTTCAAACTACATAGATAAACTTCCTACACTATTGGTGTGTGGGTGTGTGTGTTTCATTGTGAAACTGCAAGCACTTCTCAAGTACTTTTTGTGTCTTTAATCTTTGATGCTTCCTTCTACCTGCGTGTTCTACACGTGGTCTTTTGTACCCAGCTGTAGTCAGACTGGGGTGATTCTATTGAGCAATTATTGTGTGTTGTGGACAGGTTTAAGAATTTTATATTATCATGTTGCTGACTATTTTAAAGAGACGGGTCTTGTAATTTTGCCCATTTTGCAGATGAGATGCTGAGTAACTACCATCAGGGTCCTACAGTTAGTAAATGGCACCGTATTAGATTTGAAAGTTTGTCTTTAGGAGTTTGGATCTTAGACAGGAATGCTGATTGTGCTCATCATATCTAAAATATTGGTAGAATACAGAAATTATCAAAATAATTGATAATTGCCAAAGCTATATGACTGCTTGTGCTTGAAACATCCTAAATCATCTTCCTGTTAATAGGTGATGCAATCAGGCACTATGGCTAGGAACCCAGCTTGACTATGGCATGGCCTTGACTCACACACCAGCTACATCTCCCTATAGAGCACTGGCTTGGATTGGTGGCAATACTATTTACTGAAGAAGAAGGCAAAAGGCAAAGACTCAAGTTATTATGATGAAGTCAAGATGTAAGGCTTATACCACCTGAATTATCTAAGATGTTTATCAACCAAGACAAAGCTGAATGTGGAAATCTCACGTTCTAGCAGTTTCCTGGACTGTCATTTGGGTAGTCTGAAGGTGGGAAATGCTCCTCCTCTACAGTATTAAAGATTCTAATCCACATCTTCTTTGATTCAATTCCTGCTGTTTTCTGTTAATGAATGAACATATTTGATATGGCAGAACAATAGTTCTGGGACCCGAGGGTTGTCAAGTATGCTCAGCGGGTAAAGGCACTTACCACCAGGCCTGGCAATCTAAGTTCAATCCCTAGGACACATATGGAAGGAGGGAACCTATCCCACAGTTTGTCTTCTGACTTATTTACACACCTGCCACCCCTGTCCCAGGGTGGTCTTTCAAGCAAATGGATTTGTGTATATATAAACAAACAAAATTAAGTACTGGATATTATTCTAAAACCCTCAGCCAAGCCTCTTTTCCCAATTACTTGTTGTCAAAAACATGGGAAAATGTAATTTATTTTTACTTCATGTAATTTAAACATTTAATGTGTGTTTTCATATGTGTCCTTTACAGGTCAAGTACTTCACTTTTTATTGCCATAGTTAATTAGAAGTCTGTCTCCTCAAGTTTATTATATAATTATTTTAAAATTTACTGTCCCTTGAATAACTTCTCATTATATTTTATGCCCTAATGTTCTTCATTGAGTATTCTTACATCCAGCTACTTGATGATGTGTAAGCAACACATATTCTGATTTTCTCATTTGGTCAATTTCTGATCAGGGATCTCAATAAAAATCTAACATACCTTGAATAATACTATGTAAGCTCAAAGCTGGTAACAGATATATTAAAATTTGTTATCTATTTGTATGGATGGATGGATAGATGGATGAACAAACAGATGATGTTGAGATAGAAGATGGATGGATAGATAGATATAGACAGACAGAAAGATATAGACAGATAGACAGATATAGATAGGTAGGACTTATTGCTGAGATAGCCATATAAAGACAGGGTTTAAATATATACTTACATATGGAAAATTAGCCTTTTGTTCAGTAGAATTTTCATATACATACTTCAATTTTAAGAGAGGTGTGTGTGTGTGTGTGTGTGTGTGTGTGTGTGTGTGTGTGCATGTGCTTCAAAGGCATTTCTGTGGGATTTCCTGGTTGTTGCTGGTTTAATTTGAAGCTTTTATTTTACGGGAATTTCTTATCTGAAGTATTATAAGGAATCTTTGGCTGGTTCTATTAACCTCCGACACTCGGTAACAGAAATTGTTTCTTAACATTTGAAATCACCTCTTTCCTCTCTTTTTGCCTGGTATCATCCATTCTGTCTCTGCCAATAATCACAACACCATATCCACCTTCATTTCCAGCTAATTTCTCTTTGGTTTGCCTGTGGATTCCATTCCCAACTATTTTCCCTGTGATTATTTTTCAACTTACTGTCTGCGCTCAACAATGGTCACTCATGCTATCTGAAATCCACCATTATAAATTCATTCTTTTGGATGTGAAAGCTTCTTATTTTCAAGAGTACTTGACAAAAATGAAAGTTTTTCAGGGAGAAGAAATTCTTTAGACAATCCCATCTTTGGTGAATGAGGCCAGAAGACAAGGTACAACATGGCTTACGGAAGAGAAAGCCAAATGTGACTTCACTCACCACTCTGCCTATGGTTCTGTGATCATTAAAAGCCAATGATAAAACCTATCTTGTGGACAAGATACTCCTACCTGAATATGTACCAGTTCTATTTTCCTTTCCTGTTGATGTGATAGACTACCCCAACCAAAAATACCTTAGAGGAGAAATGTTTGGGTTTTTAGTCCTCACAATTCCAGGTACAGAACCATATTGGCAGGATGTTAAGGCAGCGATCAAGAGCAGAGAGAAAAGAAGACACAGATGATCAGTTGTTCCCTTATTTGTGCTCAGTTCAATTTCTCTGCTATCACATAATTCATCTGCTTCCTTGGGTTTGGTGCTTCCCACATGGGGCTGAGTCTTCCCCTAACAATTAACTTTACGACGACAATTGCTCCACAAGCATACCTACAGGCCAACCTACTGTAAACAATCCTTCATGGAGATTATCTTCCCAGCTGATTCTAGGTTGTGGTAAATTGACAGAGCTAAATATCATGATGGGTTTTCCTAAAATTAAAAAAAAAATATTAAAAAGGTCTAACTTCTTGTCTCTTTTGCAAAGACACATAGTTATTAAAGTTTTAATAAGAGTTCTTGGACAGAAAAGATGGGGCCAGAATTAAATCTTCACGTCTTTGCCAAACTATGAGATTAACTGGGACTGGAAGCAATATTAGAAAATATCACAGAAGCTTTATCTCCCATTCACAACAGGAATTAGCATCAAATTTTGTTGCATGTAAATTAAAATTAAATTGAGATGAAGGGTTCCAAACTTCTACTATCAGACAGAGAGAAAGATGCCATGATCCTATGTTTAATCAAACAAAAACAAAATCCCAAATATCTTAGCTCAGGTTTTAGTAATCTGGAATCTATGATAGCCTCCTGTGCTATCTATGTTTATGTTCGCTTTTCTGTTTTGTGTTTATCTTCGCCATCCTCTTAACAGCGGAATACATGATCCAAAAGATGAAAAGCAAGACTTTGTTAGCAGTTGTCCGAACATAAAAATTCAAATTTATCACAACCTACAGAAAAATGATAGCCTCTAAAGCTTGGTAGGTAGTACAGAGTTAAAAATACAAGATAGAAAAACATCATTATTTTCTTTTATTAAATGATTAGGTCAGTTGCAGTCGACTTTAGCATAGAAATTTTACCTGCTACAGAAGGTTTTATGTATATGCTCATAAAGTAAAAAGTAATTTATTTATTATTCATGTTATACTGAGTATACATGTGCCTACACCTATGCCACAAAAATTATACACGACAAAAATAGTATCATTTTCTTTGTTGAAAGTGCAGCACCACAGGCAACCCCTTTGGAAATTTTCTGCACTACTTTACACAGAAACAGTTTGTGGCTTCTTCTAGAAAGGGTAGATCTCTGTTCAGTCTCACAGCTTCTGACCAGGTGCTGAAATACATCAAATACATGTGCGGTTAACAGGTATCTAAGAAAAAAAAGCTACATTTTGGAATTTGAGATGCTCCATCAGGTAAAGGTGCTTGCTGCATCAACCTGGTGGCTTGACTTTGATTCCCCAGAATGTACTCGGTATAAGGAATGAACTGAATCCACGGAAGAGTTTTATGACCTCTTCATATGTTCTTCGGTACACAGACCCATACACAAACATAATACACATACGCAGCAATTAATAAATAAATTACAGGTTGGTATGTAAACATAATTAGCTAATCTAAAAAAATAAATTATAAATTTTAAAGGACTATCTTATATCTTATAGCAACTAGACTTTTGATGGTATTTTAAAGCAGCGTCAACCAAAAACTCATCTTTATTTTACCAAATAAGTGAAAGTCTTTGAAGATAACTAGAGAAATATTAGTATTAAAATACTGAAGGAACAATTTGATATTTTTGCATATCAGTGTCTTAGTAGTGACAAACAAATTATTTCATTTGCCAGAGGCATGGATTCTAAATAAGATGAAGTTTTGTGGGCCTGGAAAAGAAAGAGACATCAAAGTTCAAACTGCCCACAATGAGAAGAGATGATGGATACTTCTGGAAATAAAAGAACAAACACCTCTCTTGATTGGACTGGAGGTGTTTCATTCAGTATTCATGTAGGAGTAATAGACACATGTGATCTCGTGGGTACAGCAAATGCAAAATCAACCGCAAATACTGTTGGGGAGCTGATTCAGTACCGCTTAACAGTGTGGCCAGCTCCAAAGTGAAGAATTATATTTCATTGACATAAAATTTTCAGAATATCTGTCTTACTACACGTTACATTCCCTGCCCCCATCCTCTAGCTGTTAGAGCTCTGCTTCCCTTGCAGGAAGCTTAATGTCTTAATTACTTTTTCTGTTGCTGCAACAAAATAACCGTACAAAAGCAACTGACAGTCAGTCTCAGACAAGAGCTTCATGGAGTCTTCCTGACTCTGCTCTTCTTCCCAGCATTCAGTTCTGTTTTTCCCGCCTACCTAAGTTTCTACCCTATCAAAAGGCCATGGCAGTTTCTTTATTTAACCAATGAAAGCAACACAAATACAGAAGGACCTTCTACACCATTTTGATGACTAATTTCTTGAGTTCTTTGTATATTTTGGAGATCATCCCCCTGTCTGATATGGGTGAAGATCTTTTCCCATTCTATGCTGTTTTGTCTTGTTTACTGTGTCCTTTGCTTTACAGAAGCTTTTCAGTTTCAGGAGGTCCCATTTATTAATTGTTTCTCTCAGTGTTTGTGTTACTGGGGTTATATTTAGGAAGTGGTCTCCTGTGCCAATGTGTTCTAGTGTACTTCCAACTTTCTCTTCTATGAGGCTCAGTATGGCTGGTTTTATGTTGATGGGACTTGAACTCTAAACAAAAATGATATTTTATAACAAGAAAATAGTTTCCTTTGAGATGGATGAAAATTTCTGGAGCTTTTTAAAATATCATGCACTGAGGAAATGTCTCTGTGTTTAAAGTGTTTGCCATACAATTGCCACAGAACCCACATATACAGTGGTGGGCTGTCATGGTGTTCTTCTCATAATTTCACCCCCGGAAAACAGAGACAGAAGACGAAGACAGCAAACAAAATTAGGCATAGTTGTGAGCTCTGGATTGAACTGAGAAAACTTTTCTTACCAAACAAGCTGAAAGAGTGATGAGGGATGTTTCCTGACATCAACATTGGTGTACACACACACACACACACATTGTATGTGCATACACTCAGGTGCATAAGCAACTCACACACATACAAACATATACGCTAAGGTGCACTACCCCACAAAAATGAGAAAAGAAAATAAGAATCATAATTGTAATGGGGGCTGTTATCATCTATGGTGACTGATTGTATTAACCACAGTAGCTCTGTAAGCATAAGGTCCAGACAAGCAGTGCAATGACTATTCTATTACTCTAAAATTTCCTTGGGAGTGTATTTGTTCCATAAGATGAAATCCATATCCTTAACATGGTAAAACTTGCATAGGCTTTAAGGTTATTAGAACTGATGTTGAACCTTTGCTTGCATTTCAAGAACTTTATGTTTTTTCATAAATACAACACTAGAGGAGTATATGGTACTTTTTAAACTCCTACTTCAAATAATGGGCAGGATATGAAAATGTCAGGAGTAGTCTACTCTTCTAAAATAATAATAATGAATTGAGTATACCCAAAGGGTATCATAAATTTCAGCTCTGTTTATTTTAGGTAACATTTAAAAGTTACAGTATGTCTTGTGGAGATATACCATGAAAATACAGAGAGAGCCTGGAGGAGTTGGAGAGGTGTCCCTAGATTCTGGAGTTCAGAAGGGGAAATAGAATCTCTGCCTTAAAGCATGCAGTTGGCTCAGAGCCCTGGCCAGGTGTCTAGCTGCATCTGCCAGTGGTGAACCAATCCTCTCTGCCCCCCAGTCCCAAAATGTGGTTCTCTTGACTAAACAAACAGCAAGCAGTTTGCAATCCATTAGGACCCCCACACATAGTTGTCTTATCAGCCCCAGGAAAGACAAGACCAACTGCTAAATGTTTGCTAACTTTAAAAATATTCTGAGAAACAAGATTTTTTTAATCATTGGGACACTTACGTAATACTTCATTTTCATAGCATTTTAAATGATAGCCTAAAGAAAAGAAAGAAACCGGCTGCATTTGTGAACAAATAAAACTACAGTCCTTCAATCATGTTTTAGGTTGAGACATTTTGTTTTTCACAGATAAAAGAAACTCCTAATTGAAATAATCAATTTTATGTTTATATTCATTTTGCAAGGTCTTTGAAAAAATGCACTAAAGAGCAAACAATTTTGAGCATTTAATCATACACTGAAATAATATATACAAATGTATTTGTTTAAGGTACTCAATATTGTTCATGTGTAGTAAAATACATATGACCCTTTCAGGATGCCTAAGAAGCCCCTATGGCCACCCAACTGGCTTGGTGGTGGCAGTGAAGATTGTACTCATGATACAGCCAGAACCTTGCAAGGATAGGAGCTGCCAGCAATCCCAGATAACATCCAAAAACCTTGTGCAGAGTCCATCAGCTAGCAACAGGATAGAATGCATTATATTTCTAAAGACATACAGAGGATATGACCATCCCTCTAGAGACTCAATTTTGATATAAAATAGAATTTTTATTCAAAGAAGTATGCCCTTTATCTCTTTGTGTGTGGCTGTGCTAGGAAAAGTAAAGTCTTTGCATGTAAATTTTGTATATATAAAAATTACCCTCTTAAAAACTTGTGTGTTGGGTTATGGAGTGATGGCTCTGAGGTTAAGGGCTATGATGCTCTTTCAGAGGATTCAAGTTTGGGTCCCAGCATGCACATGATGGCTCACAGTCATCTGTAATTCCAGTTCTAGGAAATTTGATTCCTTCTTCAGACCACTGCAGGCAGTACACACATGTGATATACAAGCATGCATGTATGCATGTAAACATACACAACAATAAAATAAATGAATCTAAAAGAAAATCCCTTTGCCTTATACAAGTTGTTACAAGGGATGCTTTATTGGTTACTTCAAACAAATTATATCAATTTAATAATTTTTGATGTGTATTTATTCCTGCTAATAAAATTTCAAATGTAATCCTCATTTTTAAGCAGTGTGTTTTTTTATTATTATTTTTATTGAGGAAAGGAAAAAGAAAAGTTTCCGCCTCCTCCCAGCCTCCCATTTCCCTCCCCCTCCTCAAAACAGTCAGTATAATTTCTTATTTGTTAACTTCTATTTGAATTATTTGTAAGTCAACTTGCAAAAATTATTTGAAAAGGCTGACATTGGAAATCAGTACAAAGCCCCCCACCTCAAAAATAAAAACAGAACTGCCACACTATCCAACCATATACCACACCTGGGTACATAACTGACAGATTGAGTGTGCAACAGACACACTTACACATTCAACAGAAATACTGTCGTATTCACAATTACCAGGAAGTGGGACAAGCCCAGATGTCCATCAATAGATGAATGCAAAGAAAATTTGATGGAGGAGGGTCATCTTTCTATCTGTTGTTTCATTGGTTAAGTATCCCACAACTCATGTCACTTGGGTAATCCAGCTTTAAAATTACATAATACATGTAAAATATATGTGTGTAATATAGATACATAAAATATGGGGGAGTTTGGGGGGCTACTAAACTAGAAAGGGGGATTATAAAATGAAATAAGGGAGGTAATGGAATATATGTGGCATAAAATCAAAAAGTGGGGAGGAACTATCTAAGGTAGAGCTGGGGATTAGGGGAAAGAAAACAGAAGAAAGAGCTTGAATTACAACAAAGTATGAAGATATATGTGTATGAAGAGTCATAACCCATCATTGTATGTTAGTTTATTGATTAAAACGCTTTTAAAGGCTGAAAGGCTAAAGGTTGTAAAGAGAAACTTTTTGTAAGGTTTTAAATGAGGCTCCTCAAAACAGGGATGGTAGGATATGCCTGTGACTTCAGAACTCCAGTAGCTGAGTCAGGAAGATGACAATGAGTTCAAGCGTGAGTCATGTCTGGACCACATGACTGAGTTCCAGAAGAGCTAAAACTGAAGCCTGAGACCCTGTATCATAAACAAATATGCAATGAAAGATTCCATTATAGTTCTCTCTCCCAGTACAGCTATGGCATCTTCAGTCAGGCAATTCTTCTGAAATTGGAACAAGTTTGTGTAAAGGTGAATTTGGAGAGACCACTCCAGGTGTGGGATAACTCCAGGAGCTGTCTCCACTTCCACAGAAGGCTGAGATTTCCCAGGGAACTTTAGGTGAAGAAGTCTAGTACAGCCTCCAGCTTGGATTATACCTCATGTCTGCAATTTCCCTCAGCTACAAGAAAGCCTTAAGCTGCTGGTGTCTTGGAGACCTTCATATTCAGAAAGATGGCATTTTCTGATATTTAGTTAAGAAGAATAGTGTGATATAAAGAAGGGTGAGGTTATTCATTTAGTCATGACACAGGTAATTTTGGTGGCAAATTTGTGTAACTATTTTTTTTTGTTTTCTACTCACAGGAACTGATAATTTTTATAACAATGAATATTCCCCAAAGCTCCTGGTGGCTAAAGGGCAGAACAGGAGGAAATACTTGTGTTTTTTTCTTTTCAGGAAAATATTTATTTGCTTGCTTGTTTGTTTATTGCTGTGGGTAGGGAATGCCATAGAGCACATATGCAGGTCAGGGGACAATTGTCTTTTTCATGTGGGTTTCCAGGACCTTAATCAGTTTTTCTGGCTTAGCAAAAATAGGAATTTATGTGCTGTGGCATTCTCTCCCCCCCCCCGTGTATGTGTGTGTGTGTGTGTGTGTGTGTGTGTGTTTGCATGAGTGCACATGTTTGGGTGTGCATGTCAATGGCCAATGTCATTCTCAGTTGCTTTTCATATTACTTTATTTCTATTTTTGTGGTTTTATTTTTTAAATTTTATTTTAAAAAGAATAAACTTATCTTTTTATTTTACATACCAATTCCAGTTCCCACTATCTCCCCTCCTCCCATTTCCTCCACCTTCTTCCCTATTCAACCCCCCCAATCTGTTCCTTAGAGAGCATAAGGGACATGGCTTTGAGGGAAGACCAAGGCTCTCCTACTATATCTAGGTTGAGCAAGGTATCCAATAGAATGGGTTCCAAAAAACCAGTACAAGCAGTAGGGATAAATTCTAGTGCTACTGCCAGTGGCCCTGCAGTCTGCCCCAGCCATACAACTGTCACTTGTATTCAGAGGGTCTAGTTTGGTTCTATGATGGCTTCTCCCTTTCTGTGTAGAGTTGGTCAGCTTCTATTAGCTCAGGTAAATTGTTTCCACGAGTGTCCCAATTACGTTCTTGATCTCTTTTAATCATATTCTCACTCCTCCCACCCTTTGACTGGACATTGGCAGCTCAACCCAGTTCTGCACTGCAAGTCTCTGTCTCTGTTTCCATCAGTTGCTGGATGAAGGTTCTATGACATTTAAGATAGTCATCAATCTGACTCCAGGGCAAGGCCAATTCAGATACCTTCTGCAGTATTCCTTAGGGTCTTAGCTGGGGTCATCCTTGTGGATTCCTGGGAATTTCTCTAGTGCCATGTTTCTTAGTAGCCCCATTAATGACTCCCTCAAACAGCATATCTCTTTCCTTACTCTCCATTTCTGTCCTTCCTCCTTCCTCCAGTCTGACTATCCCATTTCCTCAAGTTCTCCTCCCCATCCTCTTATTTTTTCTTCCCCTCCGCTATCCCTTCTTTGTCCACCACCACCATATTCCCCATTTTGTCAGGAGATGTTGCTTATTTCCCCTTTCCAGATGGATCTATATATATTTTTCTTAGGGTTCATCTTGTTACTAAGCTTCTCTAGGGTTGTGGATTATAGGCTCATTATCCTTTGCTTTACAGACATTATCCACTCTTGAGTGAGTGCATACCATTTTCATCTTTCAGGGTCTGGGCTACCTCTCTCAGGATGATTTTTTCTATTTCCATCCATTTGCATGCAAATTTTAAGATGTCATTTTTTTATTGATGACTAGAACTACATTGTGAAAATATACCACATTTTCTTTATCCATTCTTCAGTTGAGGGGTTTCTAGGTGGTTTCCAGGTTCTGGTTATTACAAATAATGCTGCTAAGAACAAATTGAACAAATGCCCTTGTAGTATGATTGAGCATCATTTGAGTATATACCCAAGAGTGGTATTGCTGGGTCCCTCTTATATACAAATGAAAAAGAAAGATGAGAAAAAAAATCAGAGAAACATCACAATTCACACTAGTCACAACTAACATAAAATATCTTTGGGTAACAATGACCAAAGAAATGAAAGACCTATTTGACAAGAACTTTAAATCTTTTAAGAAAGAAATTTAAGAAGATACAAGAAAATGGAAATATCTCCCATGCTCTTGGATATGTAGGATCAACATGATAAAAATGGCAATTCTACCAAAAGTATTCTGTAGATTCAATGCAATCCCCATCAAAATCCCAACACAATTTTTCACAGACCTTGAAAGAACTATATATAGCTTCATATGGAAAAAAAACCAGGATAGTCAAAACAATCCTGTACAATAAAGGAAATTCCAGAGGCATCACCAAGTCTGACATCAAGCTCTATTATAGAGCTATAGCAATGAAAGCAGCTTGGTTTTGGCATAAAAACAGACAGGTTGACCAATGAAAGCAAATCGAAGACCTGGATATTAATCCACACACCTATGAACACCTGATTTTTGACAAAGAAGCTAAAATTATACAATGGAAAAAGAAAGTATCTTCAACAAATGGTGCTGGCATAATTGGATGACAACATGTAGAAGAATGAAAATAGATCCATATCTATCCCCATGCACAAAACTCAAATCCAAATGGATTGAAAACCTCAATATAAATCTTACCACACTGAACCTGATAGAATAAAAAGTGGGAAGTAGCCTCCAATGCATGGGCACAGGAGACCACTTCCTATATGTAACACCAGTAGCACAGACACTGAGAGCAACAATAAATAAATGGGATCTCCTGAAACTGAGAAACTTCTGTAAAGCAAAGGACACAGTCAATAAGATCAAAGAGCAGCTTACTTAATGGGAAAAGATCTTCACCAACTCCACATCAGACAGAGATCTGATCTCCAAAATATTTAAAGAACTCAAGAAATTAGGTATCAAAATATCAAATAATTCAATTAAAAATGAGGTACAGATCTAAATAGAGAACTCTCAACAGAAGAATCTCAAATGGCCAAAAGACACTTAAGAAATGTTCAACATCCTTAACCATCAGGGAAATGCAAACCAAAATGACTCTGAGATACCATCTTACACCAGACAGAATAGCTAAGATCAAAAACACCAATGATAGCTTATGCTGGAGAGAATGTGGAGTAAGGGAAACATTTATCCATTGCTGTTGGGAATGCAAACTTGTACAACTATTCTGAAAATCGGTATGGCGGTTTGTCACATCCTTTATTTTTAGGTGAAAGAACATACTTTGTGTATAGCAATGCAGCAAAATCAGAAGCTTTCCCATTTCTGTCCCTCTATAAACTGTATCTCTCTATCTAATTAGTCTATTAGAGCAGAAATTAATATATAAACTGTGTTGCTATGTATCTTATTTTTAAGCTATAGTCTCTCAGAGAGACAGTTTAGTGATTAGGCTTAGCTATCTGGCCAGAGAGCACTGGGACTCATACCACGTCTACTTCCCTACTTCCTAGTATTGGCATTGTAAGCACGCATTGCTGTGCCTACATGTTTATATGAGGTCTGGGTATCTGAACTCACACCAGGTCTCCTCCTATACCTTATACTTATAGTTAATTTCTGATTTTTGTACCTTTTATAAAGATCTGTAATTTTCAAGTTACAAAATAGTCAAATTATATACAAAGACATTTTTATTGATTTTTATTGAGCTCTACATTTTTCCCTGCTCCCCTCCCTGCCTCTCCATTCCCTTCAACCCTTTCCCAAGGTCCCCATGCTCCCAATTTACTCAGGAGATATTGTCTTTTCTTTTTCACTACCCATGTAGATTAGATCTGTGTATGTCTCTCTTAGGATCCTCATTGGAGCTAGAAAACATCATATTGAGTGAGGTAACTCAGACCCAGAAGGACAATTATCACATGTACTCACTCATAAGTAGTTTTTAAACATAAAGCAAAGAAAACCAGCCTACAAATCACAACCCCAGAGAATCTAGACAAAGACAGTTTTAAAATCATTTAGAAGATTTTTTAAAAAACCTGTGCCCAGCTGGGCAGTGGTGGTACATGTCTTTAATCCCAGCACTAGGGAGGCAGAGGCAGGGGATCTCAATGATATTGAAGCCAGCCTGTCCTACATAGCCAGTTCCAGGACAGACTCCATAACTACACAGAGAAACCCTGTCTTGAAACCGCCCCCCCTCAAATGTTGCATCCAAGTAGAATGCAAAATATTGGCCATCAGATGGCAAGAGTACCAGAGCAAGTATTTGAATTCAATGTAATGAATTTTCATCGCATAAATATACTGACATCTCATTGCTTATGCATTCTGAAAATGCATGAGGCCATGGTCAACTACAGAGCTTAAGTCAGACTGCCTGCATGTCTTTAAGGAGAAAAATACTGTATAAATATTCAGGGTGTATTATTGTAACCAATTTTATAAATAATAATTTAACTCTGGGACCTCCCAAACCTTATAGCATGGGTATTACATAGCAATAAACACAAGGTTTATTTTGGGATATTTGCCATATGGTGCCAGTGAGAACAAGTATGGGGTAAAATTTCTTAGTTAACTAGTTGATATAGTTCAGGGGAAGACATATTCCAACGATACAGGACAATTGTGGGCAACCAATTTAAAGACATGTGAGCACAAAAGAACTCAGATGAGAAAACACTGTGCTGACTCAAAGGCTAAGGAGAAAGGAGTTATCCATCCTGCAAATCAATCACCAATCCCGTAATAACAGCTCTTTGAAAACTTCTCTTTTGTTTTCTCTTGAAGTTTCTTCATCACGTTGTCCTGGAGGGGCTGGGATATTAATATGTGGATTTAAACACTCAGACAGTGCTATAACTCAAATTTCAGGTTCCGTGATGGATAGTGTCACCGCCATATTCACACTACATCTTTTTGTCAATGAAAAGCATCAGTCAGAATTTCAGAGATGTCTGATGATTTATAACTGTGTCCTAGTGTCAGATTTTGCATGTTCCTTGAGAATCTATGTCTGAGTCTAACACTATTACAGATAAGAATTCTGTCTAATTATTCAGAATTGAGGCAAGGCAATCTGGAGAGCAGAAACTGTCACTAATACTTGACCTAATGTTAATCTATGTTCCCCAGATGAATGGCGCTAATTCATTTACTTCTTCACACTTTCCAATTATCTCATTCATATTGCTGCTCTAAGCCATGTTTAACCATTTAACAATGGAAAAGTGTCCTGAAAGTGGACCATAAATGATGACAGAGGTAGTTAGAAAGACTTAGACTAGAATTTTTTTTTTTTTACATTTAATACACCAACTAAGAAACATTAGGAAAAAGTAGAATTTTGAACACAGAGATTTTAAGGGTTTCTTTATGAAATTTTCCAGGCCTTCCATCCTTTCCTGGAATCTCAGTGGAGAACGACCTCTTGAATACAGAAAAGTTAATATTTGCCCAATACTCCCTGCTCCTAGATGCCAGCAACTATCAAATATTCTTTTCATGACCTCTCATGATCAGTGTACAAGTTTTCCAGTACATTAGAATCAAAACCACATTTCTGAGGATCTGAGGATCTTCTGCCTGGATTATTGCTTTGTGGAAGTCTACTTGCAGCTGAGGTGAACATTCAGGAAAAGCTTCCTGCATCTCCCGCCCTGACACCACAATCATATCCTATCTGCCTCTTATATACGTTGAGAGATACCAAACTCCCCCTGGGAAGAATCAGGCACTAGCTTCACAAGAACTCCTGGACTAAACAGTCAGCATTATCAAGTGGTACTAAGAAAGCAAAAATCAGATATTGTTATTATTTTATGCTTACCATATTGTTCTGTATTTTCAGAATTTCCTCTGCACCTTCTTAGTATCTAATGTTGGCTAATCTATGACTTTATCTTGCTTCTTCATTTGTGAAATAAAGAAATTATAGACTGTTTCTCTAGAAATAGGATTCCAACCTTCCCACACATAAAAATAGAAATGTTGCTTTTGGGTAGTAAATAAATTTGCTTATTCATGAGAGTCATATCTTCTTTTAAAGCATCACAGTACCATTCTCCAGGTTCTGGTTTAGAATAATGTTTGTTTTTTCCCCCTTTGACACCGCAGTACCAGGGCTTTATGGCACAACAGGGTATGCTTGGTTGGTGTGTTAATATCACAGTTTGAATGCAGTAAGCCATGAATTCAAAGGAGAGAAACTACAAAGGAGCAAAAAGTGTATTACCGGTTGAATAAAGCACATCCTGAAGTGGTAATTCAAGTTTTATTTTGTCACTTTATTAATGATACTCATTACATTATAGGGTATTATATTACATAAAAGGAATCATATGCCCCCAACTGTAAATGGATAAGGCTGTAATTCCATCAAGACATTCAGCAATGCTGCAAACTACCTGAACAAAGTCTGCATAGCTCGTTTATTAGCACCAGAACCCAGGAAGGAATAATAGTTCTGATTTTATATACGTTAGGGATACATTCTGTACCACAATATGATTTTATATACATCAGATATACGAAATGAAATTGTGAAATAAAATAATCAATCATTGCCTTATGAAAAATTGCTATACACCTCTTTGGAGCATCAAATCCCTTTCTATTTCTGTTCCCCCACCCACCCAAAATTATAAATGCCAGAGAGAAAAAGAAATCAGATGTCTCCTGTCCACATGAGAGTAGAACTCTTTCCCCACACCAGCAGTCCAAGTAGATCTGGAGCTACAGTTTTCTGTGCTGTGCAGAGAAAACACCCAGGAGTGTGCTGTGTCTTTGCATGCTTGCTACAGCGCCACTGCCAAGGGGCCTTGCATAATTCTGGGGACCACAGAGATTTTTAACACATTTCCCATCAGAATCTCCGACAGCTTTACTGAGTTGAAAAATAAACCATAGAACCCATTAGCAAGGATTGAGAAATAACAGCAAAGCATTGCTGTAGAGCAACAGAAGCCTATGGCAATACATGGAGAAATCATGGAAATAAAAGGTAGCATTTGTTGAGTATATATGGTGCCCTTCACTAGCCTAAGCGCTTTGTATGTATCATCTGCTCGAATCCTTTAACCCTATGAGTAGGTGCTATTAATAACATCACTTACCAGAATATCAACACATAGCCTGCAATGGCGGCACGACTGGACTAGGACTTCAGTGCCCGCACACACTGAGTCCACCTTCTTAACTCAGGCAGTTCATCCCCAGGGCTCACAGCCAGCACCCCTGCAACAACCCAGGGAACAGTTTACTCCTCTTTTCCATAATGAGGAATTACACCAAAGGAAGCCTGCTAAGCACTTTTATATCCTTTCCTGGCAAACTTCTCTCTTGTACATGAATGGAAGAAAACATTATATTCTAAACTCCAAGAATTCTGGGTACTTTGATGAAGCCACCTTTTGGTGTCAATAAAAAAAAAACATAAAGCAAAAAAATACAATCTATTGTGACTTTTTTGATATGAGCTCAAAGAGAAAGAAGACGAATTAAAATGAAGAAGAATATTTAAGAAACAGAACCCAAATCTAGATGAGTGGGCAAAGATCTGTGTTGAGAGTTTGGGATCCTTTAGGGGAGAGACTAAGAAGAGAATGTGGGCATTACCCAAACACAGAACAGAGATGGACTGAAGACAAATTTGCATCTATGTGAGACAATGCTAGTAAGTACCTGCTATATACGTTTAAGAAATTTACATAGTATGCTTAAATCTGGTTCAACAGCCTGAGGAACTCCGCAAGCTTGTCCTCTGCCTGTACATGTGTGCCATGGTAAGTATGTTTACTCTCTCTCTCTCTCTTTCCATATATAATATATATAATTAAAGAAAGTAATGTCTATTTCTTGAATATTTAGAACATGAAATACACTTAGCAGTAGAAATGGACAGATGGTTAGCATGGGAATACCTTTCATGATCATTCCCTATTCTGCAAACATCAGAGCTCTTTCACCGTGTTATAATGCAGTAATTCTGATGATGACTGCCACAGTACGGGAACAGTACGATCCTGGGAAAGAACCAGGTATGTCCATCCGTGTTTCCGCATACAGGACAGTTCCCCTTGATGAGTTCTTTGCTTTAACCAGCTAGCATTTGTGTTATAGGAGCCCACGCTGTGGGTTTCTGTTAGCTATTACTTCACATGAGCTGATAAGCTTATCTTGGATGGAAAGAAGACTCGTGGAGAAAGAAACCAGAAAAGCAGGAGGGTAAAGCATATTTTTCTCAATCACCTCATACAGCAAAGAGGTTACATGAGTCAGAAATATGAGTCAAGATAGATGAGTCACACTTTTCTGATAATCACACCTAATGGAGAGATAGAAGAATTCAATTTTACCTATATATTTTATATAGTATATTAAATCTCTGAATGTTACACCTTCCCTATATCAATAATAAAATTATGTGACATCTTATATTTTATACCATGTCTTTGAAATGCCATATCCAACTTCAGGGGTAGCTACAGCTCTAGTGCATAACAGGCAGCGTGGCCGGTGGCCTTCACATTGGGAAGCATGGATACAAATGACAGACACTCATTTGGTACTTTTTACCAGCAATTTCTAGTTAAATCTACTTGCACTGAAATTCTTGCCTCAGCTGGAATTTCCTGTACTAGCATACCCAACATGCTCCTACTTTCTACATTTAGAATAGCACTACCAAAGAAGTGTCCCCTGAGGCCAGCGAGATATTAGCATACAATCAGGAAAAGTTTCAAAACTCCAGAAGGAAACCCAAACTGAAAGTAAAATGTCAGATCCAGGGATCATCCATCTCTTTCCCATCAGGAGAATCTTCCAGTATTCACCTGTCAGGAAAGAGGAAGTCAGAACTTCCATTTGTTTAAACAAATCCATTTCTACAGAATATCACCCTATAAGGTGTAAAACCACGCCATGGCATCTCAATATAGGAGTTCCTTTATTTCGCCATTATTATACATTACCTTGTAGTTAGTTCACTAATAAATATACCCATTTATTATAAACATATTTTTCAGAGGAGGAAACAGAGATAGTGAGCTCCAACAACTCGTACAATGTCTCCAGAGGAGTAAGAGACAGGTGTGAACATTGGATTGGGTCCTTAAGATGATGCCACAATCGGTGGCTTCAGTGTCTCAGTTCCATGCTGGGACTGTTAACTAACCAGTAGGTTGTGACAACAGACAGATCAGCAGTATGTGCTGGTCTAGACTGATGTCCTAATCTCACCAGCCTGGGCATCACACGGCTCCTCAGTAGGTTCCAGGACACGAATTCGCTTAAGGAAGTCTTAGACTCTTCATTGCATCAGAACTTTCATAAGTTAACTCTTTAGGGATATAGAAAAAAAAAGAGCAGGCTCATCACATTTCTTTTATACTCAAGAACACAGCTGTGATATTGTTAGAGTCAAACATTTGGCAGCTAATGGACAGGGCCATGAAAGAAAAGAAATGGCAGACCTGAAGAGCCTTTTGTTGCTTTCTAGCTTGAGTCTTTCCTTGTCGACTCGCATCCCTTTTCTGTACTTCCAGTACATTCCTTTGAACTTCAGGTTAGGCATTCCGAAGCCATAATGATCTGACTCTCATCTATGTGGGAAATGCTGCAGGCATGACGAAGTGGACTGCAGAGTGAGTGGAGAGTCGATAAGAGATCGTCGCCCACAGGGTAATCACTGGCATGCACGGATGCCTTGTCCCTCAGTCCATCACTCCCATTCTTTTCCTCTACCCTGCGTTGTAGATATCTGGGACAGGAAGAGAGCAGTGAAAATGTGCAGATGAATGTCAAGCTTCTTTGCTCCCTCTCAATGCTACTTCTGTTCTTCAAAGCCAGCCATGAGAATCAATAATCAGAAAAGGAGTAAGCTCTAATATTATATTTTTGTCACTATACCATCTGTTCTATTATTCTATAACGATCTCTTTGCTACTATTGTAAAGTCATGCATGCCACTGAAGCATTTCAAAGTGTGTTCTTTCTCTCTCGCATGCGTGCTCTCTCTCTCCACATATATGTACATTCATCTGCTAAATATGGGGAATACCACGAGTGGACCTATCTGCTTGACAATGGCATTTTGCTCTTTCAAATTAAGGTGGAAGAAAATGCAATAAAAGAAATTCAAGTTGTGGGTTTGAAAGCCAATGAGGAGTTCACTGTGACTTCTGGTATTCTTTCCTCTTTCTCCTTCTAGCTTTGTAGATGCAAAGCTCCTTTTGGAGAGGGCCTAAGATAAGTACTGTAACTATGAAGGAAAACACTCTGTATTGTAGCTCCTGCCCAAATCCACAGAGAGTACTACTGATCTGATATGGCGTCACAGCCAAACAAGCATCCTTCCTCCCCAGGTCCCTGGTTCTATAAATTTGTTCTAATTCTAACCTAGAGCTGTTGAGTCACAGTGGACATCCCCCATGAGCCCCTGGACGGCAACCTTTTTCTGATTTTATGGTAGTTGAAATGGCAAGGCAGGGAGTTTGTGGCCATACCTGAGCTGGATCAGAAGCCAGAGTCATGCCCTGCCCTCTCCTACTTTGGTGAGTCATTGGACAGAGTGTTCATTTAGAGAATTGGGTCTTCCCCAACCAACCTGAGGATCTATGAGGATGTCAGGCTCCTTGTTTTCGTCTCTAAGCAACTTTGCACTGTCCTAGCTGTTGACGCACAGGAGCTATGTGAGCCTGAGGCCACCCTGGTCTACATAGCAAGATCTAGGAGGATCAGAAGTACAAAGTGATCCTCTGTCGAAAGGAAAGTTTGAAGGCACAGAAAAAAAAAAAAAAAAAAAAAAAAAAAAACAACCCTGTGTAGGTTCTCAGTCTTAACACATGCTACACTTGCTGAACTTTTAAGTTTTCATGCTATAATACAAACTTTTAGACATTGAAAATGTAGCATTCCTCTCAAAAGAGCACAGAGACTCATCCATGTCATGTGGAAAACTGAAGAACACTTCATGTGGAATTTATGTAAACATTCCAACCAGGGATTACAAAAATGTACACATTTTTTTTCTGAAGTCTCTTGTTTGTTTACTGTTCTAGATATATCAATGTATGGCTGGTGTAGGAGGTCCTTTTGACTATGTGTTGCTTTTATTGGTTGAATAAAGAAACTGCCTTGGCCTTTTTATTAAGATAGAACTGTATGCTGGGGAGACAGACAGTGTGGCAGATGCCATGATTTTCCGGCCCAAGACGGATGCTGGTTAGACTCATGCTGATAAACCACAGTCAAGTGGCGATACACATTAATGGAGATGGGTTAAATCAAGATGTGAGAGTTAGCCAATAAGAGGCTAGATATAATGGTCCAGGAAGTAATTTAGTTAATACAATTTCTGTGTGGTTATTTCGAGGGGTAAGCTAGCTGGGAGGCGAGACTCAGCCTGCTCTTCCTACTACAGAGTGGCACCCAACATGGTTGACTAACTCCACACTTCAACATATGGCCACTTAAAGTAAAGCACAGTGAAGAGTTAAATTTTAAAATCAATGAATGACTTGATGTGGTGGCATATGACTGTCAATTCAAGCCCCTGAAATAGAGAGACAGGAGAATAATTTGCTTGTGCTTTGTTTGTTATTTTTTTGCTATGGGGGCTAATTAAAAAATCCTGTGGCAAAAAATAAAAAGAGGTCAAGGCTAGCCTACATGAAAGACTGTCTAAAGAAACTAATCACCAAAAGAAAATAAATACATTAACCAAGTACTGATCAAAAGTCATCTTTAGACTGCCAGATGGAATTAGCACCACTATTATCTTTAAGTTCCCTACCTATTAGAAGAAGTAGACGTTTTCAGGGTCCCAATCGGATTGTTTAAGCAGTTTTTAGTGAGTGAGAACTTTGATAGCTATCACAGCTTAAAAAACGGCTAGAGATCAGAAAGTCAAGCAACCAAAAATATTCAACCAAGGGACCCTTCATGACACAACTTCATTCTCATGGACCACTTTTCCTTCAATTTTATTGAGAAAAATATGGACTGCCAAAGACAATTTCTCCTGACTTTTCATTCATAAAACCACAAATTGGCTGTGGATTTACATCAAAGACACAATTACTCCTTCTTCAGTCTCAGAAGTTATAGTGTCCCTAACAATGATGTCCTTTCTGCTCCTCTCAAACACGTTTAGATAAACCATCTCTTCTCTTTAACTCTCCCTTTTTCCTAATTTATAAAAACGCCCAAGTCTCTTGAATTTATAAAAAATATAAATGTCTCTTCCTATAACTTTTTTTTTTTTTTGCCACAATCCACAAAACTTCAGTCTCCCCTGCCTACCGCCACTTAGCTCAGGCCACCTTCCATCTCCACAGTCTGACTGTGACTGAAGATGCTCTCCCACACTCACCAACAAGCCAGTGCTCTCCCAGCACAGTGGCCATCCAGCCATCTCTCTACTGTGAGCTCTTCGCTTCATCTGTCACCACTTAGGATCCTCTTTCTGGGATGTGCTAGTCTCTTGCTGCCTCCACTTCTGAATCTCCCCTGCCTCTCTCGACGGCTCTGTGTGGCTCCTGTTTTCTTCTTGGCCTCCTTTCTTCCATCTGCCATTTAAATGTCGATGTTCCCCAGGGTTTTGGCTGTGCTTCTAGCTGCCTAGCCTCCCCTGCTCCTGACTGTTTTCTAAATTCCAGACTTCCAGTTGCATCTGTGAGCTCTACAACACCTTCAAAAACTACTTTTATTTTCTGACTAAATTAGCCAGAGTCGGTTGCTGTTGCTAGGAACAGAGAATGGAGGATATTTGGCTTAAGCACAAATTAGGTAAAAATAGAACATGGAACGCAGTTGTATGAGGAAAATGTAGATAAATAGGAGTCGCAGTACTAACCAACAAGAAAACAAAGCAGAAAGCACCTCAGTGGACATTCAATATTCAGCAATACCATATATTCTCCTACTTGTGCAACATGGTACACGTCCAATTTACAGTCTCAAAGTTAAGCAGCTATGTGTTCAAAAACACATGTATTAGATTCTATGTAAATTAATCATGCAAGGCTGTCAGAATGCAAAACTAAGGAGCATTCTGACCTTCTGAAATTTACAACATAGGAAGCAATACATTTAAATCTGTGAGTGTGAATATACTTGTAACAAAAAAGCAACAAAGTCAAAGTTGCCTATTTGTGTAGGATGTCAATGTGATAAATAAGAATTCACCAGACGAAAAATAAGGATCTAGTAATAGTAGAGTCAAGGGTATTCAGGAGGAAATGAAGCAACTTGTGATTAAGTGTAGAGGCTAGGGGAGACCAAGGATGCCCATGATGAGAATAAAGAGGAAAACTGGCCTTTCACCAAGAAGAGCTAACTCAAAGACGAACCTTGAGTCTCTGCACTTTTTATATGTTCAAGGAACTAGAAACCATCTCATGCTGGTCAAATAAAGACAATGCACTGACGTGTTGATATATTGTTTGTTATTTAACAAATAAAACTAGCCTGAAGATGAGATGGTCTTAGTTGAGCCTGGATCGCAGTCATTCATTTTCTTTAGCCAGCTCCTTTTCCTGGGTGTACAGTTCAAGGTATCTCTCTGTCCAAGACAGGAGTTAAAATCTCTCTCCAGATGATCTTGCCTTTTGTAAGAAACAAGACAAGATCCTTTTTCTTGCCACACTTATCTGTAAGACTATGCATTTTACTAAGGAAATGACTTTAAATTATGTTCTTATTATTATGGCTCATTCATCTTAAATTAACATTTCCCCTAAAATTAAGAAATGTCCCTGTGATTTCTCCATTTCTATATAGGTCTTTTAATAGGTGATATGTATTATGAAGAAAACATAGTTGATGACAATTAAGAAGGCTTAAACTTGTTTAGGAAGACAAACCTAAAAGCTTGAACTAGAAATGAGTAATGGAAAATAGTAACGACAGGAAGTTTTTAAAAAAATCAGTCCAGTGGATGATACCAAAAGGGCTGACCTGAAGCACACAGTGCTACTGCGTCAAACACTGAATGGTTCGGCAAACAGCACCAAGGCCAATCATTCCAAATACTCTCTCTCTGCAGAACAAATATCCACTGTCTGTTTCATGAGTCAGTAACTTCAGGTTCAGGGTCATGTCCTAGAGCGTCTGATCAGCCAGAACATGGTCAGATATTGTTTTCAACTCTTTGAAAAGACTTTCTCAGAGAAACAAGTCTTTGGCATTTTCATTCCATGACTTTTACCATACCACTGGGAAACTAGATGCTGGAGAAAAAAAAATCTGAGGTCTTTATACTCAGGCTATGCTTTTCTGAATACAAACACCATTTTTTTCTATCAGTTCTTATTAATAGAATTCATTTCCTGTTCCCCTTGCCATTTTTTCTTACCTTTCCACACTTCAAATGTATCTCAATATATGCAGCTCCTCAATCTTTAAGCAACTCACAAAGTAAATACAAATGTAAACCTCAACACAAACTTCTGCCAAAAACACCCAAGACAAAGATAAGGCAAGAACAACGTTCTACAATCTCCAGGACACAGAATCTCAGCTCTGATTTTATCAAGGCTTCTTTTTAAAATCTCTAACCAAATATCCAGAACTTTGTTAAGTGCAGCAAAATCCAGGCCCACTATGACAAATGTTGCTTTGTTGTTATTGTTTTGTTGCTTGGTTGGTTTGGTTTCCATGTGTTTTCCTTTCCTTTTGATCTTTGTTTTATCTTTAAGTGAGGGTGTTTCAGGTTGGCCTCAAACCCATGGTTCTCTACGTGCATATCTGTGGTGCTGGAACTACAATGTGTGTGTCATTGTTTTAGTTAAGGTTTCTGTTGCTGTGAAAGGACACCATGAACATGGCAACTCCTATAAGGGAAAACATTTAATGGGGTGGCTCACACAGTTACAGGGGTTTAGTCCATTATCATAATAGTGTGTCATGGCAGCATGTAGACAGACATAATAGGCAGAGCTAGAGAAGGAGCTGTGATTTCTACATCTTGATCGAGGTGGCAGGAAGTGAGCTGAGACACTGTGTGTAACTTGAGTATAGGAGACCTCAAAGCCTGCCCCCACAGTGACACACTTCCTCCAACAAGGGGCCACACCTAATAATATCACTTTCTATGCATTAATGGAGGCCAATTTCATTCAATTTACCATAGCCATTACATCTGGCAACAATCTATTCTGGATTTACCAGACTGGTAAATGAAATATAATAAAATGTGAAGAAGAGACAATTTTCACTTGTTTTTTTTTTCTTATTAATAAACCAAGGATGGGATAATTAAAAGAAAAAGATGGCAACTCATGTCCTGGGGGAAATGTGATAGCAATTTTAACAGCTGCTTGAAGACATCAATCCCAATAGATAATTGCTGAGACTAGATGATCCTATGATCTATAGCTTCACCAACAGACAAAACATGCAGGAAAAGGGTATAACCAGCATAGAGTGTGGATAGATATGCTACACCAGAATGTTTACCAGAAATTATTTGCCCCAAATTTATTACTTTGAAACCAACAGGTGTCAACTAATTCATAACTTCAGAGGGGAATCCAGAACTGCTGGCAAAAAGCCCTATACCTTCATACTCAACAATTTGTCCCAACCGGGGTCCCCTGCAGCTTCAGAGCTGGCATATCAGGCAACAGCTCAGTAGCAAAAGGCTTTTTCAAACTGCATTTTTTTTCCCGCAGTTAAATCTGAGCTGTAACATTTGGCAGGTTTCCTTGCTAACATTTGGCAATAATTGTTTATCAAATGCTAACAAGGAATGCTGCCAAATGTAACAGCTCCAGCTGAACCATCTAAAATATAATATTGAGGCGAAAGTCTACAGACATGTGCTCTATCCTTTCTGACTAATCCTCGAATAAAATCCTGTGCCCCTGGACATCTGACCATGGGTGGACCACAGCAGGGAGGCCAGAGGAACAGATTCCCTTTCCTCCGCATCACATATCCTATCCATGGATCCCTAATGGAAGGGGGATGATAAACACAGGCATGGACATCTAAGCAGGCTAGAGACCTCGTGCATAACTTCCTCAATCTGGATGGAAATGTTGAAATATAGGCAGGGAAGCCAATGCTGGATATATTTGATGGGCAAATCATTTTTAGTTATCCTGGCCCCTGAATGTTTCAGTTATCTCCGTAAAGCCCTCATTTTGTCCCACTTGGTACCTTTTGTGTGTTCTCTCTCTAAACTCCCCAGTCTTTGCTAAGTCAAGCCTTTCAGTAACTCTCGAATTCCACATCCTTTGGAAAGGCTTCTTTGCTGCACCTCAACATTGGTTATTTTCTATACTCAGGCTAGTTTTGTTTCATTCTTACCAAATGCAGGAAGCTGAGTATCTTGAGTCTTCCCCTTATTCACCACCCTCCAAGACTCTATAAAGCAGCTTCTACCTACACAGCTCTCCCAAATTTTCCAACATGGAGCTATATAAAATTCTGTACTTAATGATTCAGTGAGAGCTTGGTGCTAAGCACAAGTCAGAGAACACCAGATCATCAAGTTCTTCAGAAGTACTCACATCCTAGTATCGGATGGACTAACTCTTATACCAGTTATGATACTTCCTCCAGGTAATTTTAGCATATGCTTACTAAATTTGGCTTGCTAGCCATATCTGAAAGGAAGCAAACTGCTTTTCTTCAGAAGAATTTTAAGATTCAAATTCATAAACATCCAGCCATATCCTGTTGAGTTTGAGCTTCCTTCTATATGCCGGACCCTTGGAATGTGAAAACAGGAAGGTCACTGCTATATTCTCCTCCCCTGAGAAGCCACACTTGATAAGGCCAAACACTAAGTAATCAAAATAACTCATTATTAGTTGAGCGATTAAAACAGCTCACATTTTCCTTTTTGTGTGTATGCAGACAAATTTTCACGTAAGGTCTACCCTAAGTGATGTTGAAAATACATCCCATTTTATCAAAATATACATGGCACACAAAGTCTAGATGCAAAACAGTCACATACATACTATACACCAGAGGAGATCAGTTCAGGGGCAGATACAACAGTGGGAAGAAGTGAAATGTGTGTTCATTTTTCTTTCAAGTTTAGATCTAAGGCAAAAATAAAACATCCCAGAGATTTTGGTGTTGTGGGTTCTCTGTATTAGATTCTCAGAACAGCCAACTTTCCACCTCATAGCTGAGTAACAGACCATTTTATTAAGTTCTCAGTTATTCATATCCCTCCCTATACATGGAAAATGAGGCTAATTTATCTCTTCCATGATTTAGGTTAAATGTTCCTGTTAGATTATTTTCACATGTATGAACAATGTGCTTCTTTTTTAGGAAACCAAGTAAGATGAGCTCTAAGAAGGTAAGTCATCTAATGGCATATGATTATAGCTTTGAAGTTTTAATGACTTTACTGATACTGTGTAAGTAGTCCTGCCCCAGTCCTGAATTGATCCTTGGGTAAAAACAGAATCCCTTTACCTGCATAAAGAAAGAATCAGCTCTGCAGTTTTCCCTGGGACTTTCCAACCCCTTATTAGACATGAGTCTTGCCTACCTGCCTGCCATATAAGTACCTGCTCTAGGCCTTTATTAGCCTTAATTCTTCATGATGAAGACAATGTATCAATGACAACTGGGCAGAAAATAGAACCTTCATATGAAGATTTTTTTTGATTCAATAAAACACGAAATTTGAGCAAAACTCTTCAGATTGGTGGCAGGGTTGACTGATTAAAACTTGTCGGAGCTTGGACATTCTCATAGCTATGTAGGTTACATTTTTCAGTATGAACTTCTAAGATGTGATTTCTTTCTGAGCCCTTTGAACTTAACAAAATCAACTGGTATGTGGGTTCTGACATATACCAGACTTCCCTTATTGGTACTGCATAGTAGTCTGGGGTAGCCCAGTGTAACCTAGGGGTTTACCTCTGCTATAAAAAGAAACCATCACAGTTTTCAAAAGCACCGCTACTCAGAAGAGCATCTCCTCATTATTTTTTCAACAGATGTCACAGGGAAGCATGTTTTACTATTTATGTTAGCCTCCTGTAAAACATCAGAAAAAAGCCAGAATAACAATGAAAAATGATTGTGTTCACAAAATCAAATAAATCCAATAATATTTCTGACAGAATTGATTACAATAATGTCAAACGCCCCTCTCTTCTCTTTTGGAAGTTATTTCAAACATAAGGATAATGAAATATGTTGCCTGTCACTTGTAAATTGTGTGCTGAAAGTCTAAAGAGATAATTTAAAGATTTCCAGGTAGAACAACATACAGACTTTATTGTATTTGTCAAAGAAATATATTAGTTAGGAACTTTCTACTGCAAAGTTGGAAACCCAAAAAGAGGAGAAGATATTTCAATTAGAATATGAAATTTCTTCATGAGTCACAATTCCTGAAATGCAGAGGATTTATTGGTGTGCGTGGTATGTGTGAACTGAGTGGAAGCTGTCAGCTAGGTGTTATTACCAACACAGAATCTTGATGTGTTTGTTGGTAAGGTTACCATAGCATGACATGAGTATTAGCATTAAAGCTCTGAGAGCCGAGTTCCAGTTCTACACTCACTAGCTGTGGGATGTGAGAAAGTGATATAACTTCCCTTATCTACTAAATAATGAGCATTATTGTTGGTATTGAATGAAATGGTGGTTTTATTAGATATATAGAAACATAGTCCTCTAGATATATTCCTTCAAGCCTCTTCTCAGTTTATCCTTATTTTATTATGTTATTAATTTTTATTCATTACTATTAGTGTGTGTGTGTGTTGTGTGGTGGATATTTGAGTGCATAATGTAGGATTCCCCTCTGTATGTATGAATATGTTTTATTACCACTGTTTATTAAATTAGCCATTTTGGCTAAAAGCTAAGTAGAATAAAGCCAGGTGGGAAATCTGAACATATATATGTATATATACATA